>NC_048292.1:425522-443416 GCF_009762535.1 Notolabrus celidotus
ATTATCATAATTAAATTCTACTTTAGTTGGTTAATTTATTTTTTTATGTTTTCTTCAACTTTTATTATTTTTTTTGTATTTATATATTTTTGTATGTTTATTTTTATTTATTCATTATTTATAGTTATTTTTTTTAATTAAATATTATTGTAAAAATTTTACTTTTTACCTATTTTTTATGTTTTCTTCAACCAAAATTATTATTATTATTATTTTGTTTATTTTATTTATTTTTTGTTATTATCATCATTATTTTTATTTTGAGTTTATTTTTATTTATTACTAAATTATTATTATGACTTCCACACCTTCTGTCTTTCTGTCCTTCTCTAACTTCCCTCTCTTCCATATTTTCTTCAACCTCCAGAGAATCTTCCAGAATTAACATCAAACCAACATACCACACATATCATATCATATCACCTACTTATAGCGATGTTTGAACATTTAAAAACTTGATGTAAACACCTCTAAAAACTCCAAAGATGGAGGAATCTTAGAAAGACAGGAACCCACGAGGAGCATGTGAGGACATGGAGACTCTCAGAAACACTGGAGCTGTCAGCCGTCATACAGTTTTCGATTCTGATACTATGACCTACTTTCTTTCTCTGTATCTGCAGAAGTTCTGAAACCTCAAACATCCTCATCACACCGTGTTACAGTTAGAAACGTGTCGGTATCAAACTGAAGCACACGCTGCTCAGGTTAACGCCGGCTGCTGTTTTTCATTACGAGCCTGAGATAGAGAAAGGAGGACAAAGAGGAACGGAGGACAATGATATGCAACTCAGATACCAGATAGGATCAGGATCCAGGATATTGTGACCACATGGACCCAGCCTGGAGACACAAACACACAACACAACTCTGCAGCCAGATCTCTGAGATCTGAGGAGCGACACTGAGGAGGACCAAACTTTTTAATGACGCTTAAAGCTGCATGACCCAAAATATCATACAAACAACACGTCATCAAACATGTGATGAAGAGGAGAGCATCTTCTTCCACTGTCACACCCAACCAGACTTATAGAAACAAGATTCATGCAGCTCAAATCTGCCTTTTCTGTTTTAGCGTCTTTCAGCTCATTGTCTTGGTTTTAGAGTTTGACATGACGTAGAGACCGGTGGAGGTTCACATGGGATCCTGTCTTTCCCTCTCTCTCCTCTCTCTGCCTGTCTCTCACTTTAACTCTTCCTGTCCCATTAAAGTTACTAACCATAGACCTTTCTGGAGTCCCTGAGCTCCCTTGTCTCGTAGGTTCCTCTGGATCTCTGCTGTAGATTCCTTTTTTGGGGTCTGTTATTCATCCTTTCTTTCTTTCTTTCCTTCCTTCCTTCCTTCCTTCCTTCCTTCCTTCCTTCCTTCCTTCCTTCCTTCCTTCCTTCCTTCCTTCCTTCCTTCCTTCCTTCCTTCCTTCCTTCCTTCCTTCCTTCCTTCCTTCCTTCCTTCCTTCCTTCCTTTTTCCTTTCTTCCTTTATTTCCTTTCTTCCTTCCTTTTTCCTTTCCTTTCCTCGCCTTCCTTCTTTCCTTCCTTCCTTCCATTCCCTTTACCTTTCCTTTCCTCTCATTCCTTCTTTCCTTCCTTCCATCCTTCCTTCCTTCCATTCCTTTTTCCTTTCCTTTCCTTTCCATTCATTCTTTTCTTTCTTTCTTTCTTTCTTTCCTTCCTTCATTCTTTTCTTCCTTCCTACTTTCTTCCTTCCATCCTTCCTTCCTTCCTTCCTTCCTTCCTTCCTTCCTTCCTTCCTTCCTTCCTTCCTTCCTTCCTTCCTTCCTTCCTTCCTTCCTTCCTTCCTTCCTTCCTTCCTTCCTTCCTTCCTTCCTTCCTTCCTTCCTTCCTTCCTTCCTTCCATTCCTTTTTCCTTTCATTCCTTCCTTTCTTTCTTTCTTTTTTTCCTCCTCTCTTTGTTCTTTTATTTCTTCATCCTTTATGTCTCCTTTTCTCACCCCGTCCTTTCCTTCTGTCATTCCTTCACCATTTCATCTCCTCTTTTTCTTTCTTCTGGTCTCCCTCTCTTCTCTCTTTTCTTAGACCTTTCTGGAGTCCCTGAGCTCCCTTGTCTCGTAGGTTCCTCTGGATCTCTGCTGCTGTGGACGTGGTCCAGACTCCAGCTGCTACAACTACTACTATCCGTCTCCCCACTATCATCTCTCTCTCTCTCTTCATCTCCCTCTATCCCTCTCTCCAACACGGTCTCAGCAGATGTGTGTCTAACATGAGTCTGGTCCTGCTGGAGGTTTCTGCCTGTTAAAGGAAGTTTGTCCTTGCCACTGTAACTTGCTAAATGCTGCAAAGGTCTCTGCTCATGGTGGATTAAGATGAGATCAGACTGAGTCCTGTCTGTAAAAGTCTCTCTGGAGAGAAGACGGTGAGTTCAGTGTTTAGACGTTCATCCTGGAAGTGAGTGAGTAATAAGTACAGTGTTGATTTCCTCCCAGGCTCTCTGCTGACTGTCTGAGTCACTGACGATCAGGAGAAAACAATGCAAAGGAAGAGATCTGTCTATTTTTAGTGTCTTCATAAATAATGTACCGTAGATGACGAGTCAGAGGGTGAAACTCTGAGTCTGTCCTGATATGAAGACTGTAATAAATCCATGTTTGGAGCCTGAAGCCATCTCTAACAGAAGAATATGATCGGTATGTTGTACTCCTGAAGGAAAACAAAGCTGGTCAGCCTCCTCTGAGACCACGAGCTGCAGAGAGAGATTCACTCAGGGGTCAGCTGACAGAGAGAGAGGATATCAAACCTTAGAGGAGAAACCTAGAACACCCTGACCTCTAACACGTGGGGTGAAGAACCTCTCTGACGTCCTCTCACAAGTTGGATTTCTGTAACTTCTCCTCGCATTTAATCTCCCTGACGTTTACACGCTCTCTGCTCAGACCTTTAATGTTTTACGGTGGAGTTACGAGGTCTGCTGCTGTCACTGAACACAGTCTGATCCACTCATAAGACAAATCAGGGACACACAGGGACCATTACTCGCACTGTAAACCTTGACGACAGGCCTTTATGCTACTACGAGCGGACTGAAGCAGATTTTACTTCAGTGTCTAGAAGTATTCCTGCACTCATAGACTGAAGGATGTTAAATATACATGCAACAGAGGAGGGTAACTGTTCTAAAGGAGGGCAGAAGTTGGAGCAAGTCAGACCCTGGAAGCTTCTTCTAGCTGAATGCTACTTTTCTGAATCTACAGGTAGTTATATCAAACTATCTAAGGGTATCTTTTCACCCTTTGCACATGCTCTTTTGCTTGTTTACATTTCCTCAATGCGTCACAAACTGACCTGATAGCTAACAGTTTGCATGACTCTAAGCATGCATGAGGGAAAGCCCATAAATGAGGTCAAGATAAAGAACACACTGACTTTTAAACATCATGAAAAACACGGACAACAACTGGTTCTTGAGTACGTGTGACCAAACTTTGTAAGAAGTAATTTGTGCAAATGAAACTGGCTGCATGGAAACAACAATACTACAGCCTAATTCCACCAGATCCATGTCCACTCTGTCTCTGGGTTTCTAATTAAGTCAATGTGTTAACTTCCACTGGATCCACTCCGTTGTGTTCCGGCTGCCTCTCTGATCCGGAGGGCTCCGACCTGCCGGATCAGAGACACAGCCGGCAGACTGCAAAGGTTCAGAGAAGAGATCCTTGGATGGTGATGTGACGACGTGCAGCTCTGCAGGTTTTATAACTAAACTCTGATTTCTACAGGCTGCAGGAGATTTAACATCTTATTATCACAGCTTTGGTTAAATTCAAAGATGGATCCTAAAAGGAAACTGGACTTGGTAGAAACTCTTGAAAGGTTTCACCTCTCCTCTGAAAGGCTACTTCAGTTCTGACTTTTAAAGGTGAGGACGGAGCTAGAAACTAGAAGCTTCAAACGGCCAAATCCCACCAGATCTGTGTCCGGTCCACCACAGCACCGGATCTGATCGGTTTCTATTCTAGTCAATGTGTTAACTTCCACTGGATCCACTCTGTTGCATTCTGGCAATTCTACTCAGCAGAATGTCCAGATCTCTTTTACACCTCAGGTTAAAACATGTCTGCAGGAACATCAGGATGATTTTCAACATTTTGGCGATCACATGCAGAACTCTCTGCGCTCTCTACAACATCTGAGAGACTGCAGAAAACAACATGTAGGAGCATTCCTTCAGGGATGATGAAACGTCAGAGCAAAAGGTTCAAACTTCAGCATCATGTCCAGACTAATCTCATGAAGTTGTAAAAGTCACAAGTATGCAATGGAGGAGGTCGAACACGAGGCTTTCACCCAGGAGATGTCAATGTTAACTTCTGCAAACTGACATGCATCAACTCTCTTTACTCATCAGATCGGTGAATGCCTTATGATCAAATTCCACCAGATCCGTCTCTGATCCGTCTCAGCACTGGATCTGATAGGTTTCTATTCTAGTCAATGTGTTAACTTCCACTGGATCCACTCCGGCAGGTCGGAGTCCTCCGGATCAGATACACTAGACTTCTATTTGTGCCGGATGCCGGAGCACGACGCATCAATCTCAACAGAGCAGATGGAGCGGGACAGGAAGTCAGGTTTCACCAAAACAAAATGAAAACATCCGGTTAATTTTCAGAATAAAACACTCTGTGTTATCACCAGATCGTATTTCACTTAACTACAACAACAAACCAAAGTCATGATGAGCGGAGCCAGGCCTGGAGTCAACAGGTCAGAGGTTTTCAGAGGACCAGAAAGACAACATGGATGAGGAGAGGAGGAGGAGGAGGAGGATCCTCGGTCACATGACTCCAGCTGTCCGGTAGTCC
This sequence comes from Notolabrus celidotus, assembly GCF_009762535.1. Taxonomy (NCBI): domain Eukaryota; kingdom Metazoa; phylum Chordata; class Actinopteri; order Labriformes; family Labridae; genus Notolabrus; species Notolabrus celidotus. The sequence continues at coordinate 430,345 of NC_048292.1, forward strand.
TGCTCCGTCCGTCTGAATATTTCTGCAGGTTAAAATGTTCGTATGGAGCAACAACTGATCTCTTCTCTCTGAATGGATTAAAGGCCGGTTCTTTAAGAGTCTAAGTTCTTCAGCAGAGACACTAGAGGACTTAGTGATCGATGAGAGCCTCAGAGTGATTGGTTTGCAGAGAGCAGGTCGACGATAAAGCCGAAGCCTTCCTCGTCTTTGATGCTAGAAAAACAAACCTACACACCACACACTGAACAATAACGTGTGTGTGTTTGTGTGTGTGTTTGTGTGAGTGTGAGTGTGTGTGTGTGTGTGTCAGCTGCTGGCAAACTGTTTCATGCCAAAGTGAACACAAAGACTTTTTGTCTTTCACGCAAAACAAAGAAAGACTTCCATTAAAATTCACTCTGTCATTCCCCGGAGGGTTGGAAATAAAAGAAACAAGGACATGAAAGCAGAGAGAGACGTTGATGCAGGAATAAGAAGGCGTGTCAGAAACATAAAGCCTGATGGCGCTGATGCTTTTCATCACATGGTTCCTCGCAGTTAAAGCTCTGATCCTGCTGCTGCTGCTGCTGCTGCTGCTGCCTCGGTTATGTATCAGCAGGTCCATTGAGAAAAAGCAAATCCCATAATCCTCGGACAGAAAACGGCGATAAACAAAGTCGGAGCGGAATGAGTCAGCAGAGGTTAGCGGCTGCAGAGCGGCAGAGAGGAATATAATGAGTCTGTTTTCATACTGAAGGATCTCAGAGACCTGCAGGAACCACAGAGGAGAGAGAGACTGGTTCTACCTGAACCACATAACAAGTGTTAATAAGAAGCACGTACAAGATTGGAGATAAGTGTCAGCTCTTCTGTTTCCAAAAGAAAGGAGGTGAAGTTCAAACCTAAAGGAAACTCTCTCTCTGGTCTCGTGCAGCGCTGCAGAGAACTGTAAGTCTGTTTTAAATTAACGGGTCTACGTCAGAGCAGAGCCATGCAGTACTCCTCAGAGAGCAGGGGGGCTTTCCCTTTCCTACACACAGCTCACAGAAACACTGAAACACTGAGGCTGGACTCCGTCAGAGGGAGTGGTGGAGGAACCGAAGATGAAGAAACGACGTGAAGCAATGAGGAAGAAAATGTGTCCTCAAACCGCAACAACAGCCTGAAGAAAGACGCCGTTAATAACCCGGACAGAGAGGACAAACAGTTTGCATCACAGCTCAGGATCATGTTTGTCACGGCCTGCAGGATAACTGTGGTTTGACCTTTAGTTCCTGCATTGCACGGACGATAAGAAGCAGTGTGAGGAAATCAGTGGAATATAGGTTCCACTGCAAAGTCAGAGATCTGCAGATTCTGTGCAGCTCTGAATGTGGAGTTTACAAACCTGCTAGCTAGCTACACTTTCCTTTTTGATAAAGCTTATAGTTAGAGCTGGATCAGGCTTGGACCAGCTTTTGTCATGCTGCTATAGGCCTAGACTGCCGGGGGAACTGGCACACTGACACACTGGGATCCTAGCTCACCCCCTTCCCCCCAACCCCTTCATCACTTACTTTAACTCTGCCTGTCCCATTAAAGTTACTAACCATAGACCTTTCTGGAGTCCCTGAGCTCCAGTGTCTCGTAGATTCCTCTGAGCTGCAGTAGACGTCCTCCTGCTGCGGACGATCTGGACTCCAGCTGATACGGACGTGCTGGACTCCAGCGGCAACAGCTTCTACGACTCGTCTCATCACTATCACCTCTCTCTCTTACTCCCCTCTATCTGTCTTTCCAGATCCAACTCGGTCGAGGCATGATGGCTGTCTAACATGAGTCTGGTCCTGCTGGAGGTTTCTGCCTGTTAAAAGGAAGTTTTTCCTCTCCACTGTAACTTGCTAAATACTGTGAGGTGCAATGCTCATGATGGATTAAGGTGGGGTCAGACTGAGTCTGATCCTGTCTTGGTGTTGGGTCTCTGTTCATAATTTGACATAGTGTGGTCTAGACCTGCTCTGTTTGTAAAAGCGTCTTGAGATAACGTTTGTTGTGATTTGGCGCTATACAAATAAAGACTGATTGATTGATTGACTGAGTTCCACATTATTATTCTGCAGGTAACCTTTTTAGTAAAAACCAGAGCAGTGGGACATTTCTAAGTCCAGTATCAGGCTCCTCCTCAGGATCAGTCACTCCTGTCTGCTCAGGCGGACACAGAGAGAATGTTTAACCTCTGTTTAATGACTTCTCACTCGTGTTTACAAGAAGAACACATGTCAGAGCTTTCAGCCGGACACAGAGGGATCTGAGGGAACGGGAGGCAGGGGTCACTCAGGGGTCGTGACTTCCTAACCCAGACAATGAACCGCCGGACTACTGAGGGCGAGGTCAAAGGTTAACTGACTGACAGGATTATCTGGAACAAGGAGGCGGAGTGTGCAGAGAGAGAGAGTTTGAGCTGTTTCACGTTTAGAGACAATGTTTGAGTTTGAGTTTGTTGAGTTGAACAGCTGGAGGTTTACAAGCTACAACGTTCTTCTGTTGAAACTGAGGGTAGAAAATTCAAACTATGCAGAAAACAAGAATAAATGTAAATAAACAGAATAAAGTGATGAAACAGGAGATCAATAAATCATTGATAAAGAGGTTTTTAAAAAAGGATTAAAGGAGAATAAAAAGGTTTTTATGAAGACGATGAAATCACATCAGAGAAAATACAAAAAGATAAATTAAGATGATTACAATAAATAAAAAGGGAAATAATAAAATTCTAAATAATCAATAAATTCAATTTTAATTAATATGTTAAATAAAAATAAAATAAATAGTCACATTAATTAATAAGATACAATAATAATAAATAGATGCTAGTTAATTAGTGAAATAAAATCATAATTATAATTAATTAAATAAAATAAAAACTAATACATTCAAATTATAATAAGTTAAATAAAATCAATTCATTCTTATCATAATTAGTTAAATACAATAAAAATAAATACATTCTTATTAAAAAGTTCAATACAATCAAATAAGTACATAATAGTGAATTATTTTAATCAAAGAAAATTACATTCTTATTAGTATTAGTTAAAAAACTAATTATTTAGTTAAATACAATAAATTAAATATATGATAGTAAATTGGTTTAATAAAATAAACTAAATACATTCTCAACAATTAGTTAATTTGAATAAATAATTCACAATTGATAAGTTATATTAAATAAAAATAAATACATACAAATAAAAAGCTATTCAAAAGGTGAAATCACAAAAAAGCACGTCTGAAAAAGTGAGTTTTAAGAAGAAGAGACTTAAAAAGATGTCACTAGCTCTGCTACTGCCGATGCCAAAATGATATTACCATGGGTAATTCAAAGGTTATAAATTTAAGATATCGACCAATCCATTTATATTGATTTTTAAAGTACTGCTTTTTGTCCACAGGGGGCGCCAGCATCAACAGAAAGTAGAGCAGTCAGAGGACCTCCATAAATATTAGGGTTCATTATCAGGGGACCTAAAGACCTCGAGTCTCCTCGTCCTAAACCCGTAGAGATACATGTAAAGACTTCAGAGGCGGATCAACCATCAAACAAAACTCAGAGCCAATCCTAAGGGACACGAAAACCCTCCAGAGCATCAGGCTTCATATTTTAAGTAGATTCAAAGTCATACTACACCAAATTAAAGCTGGATAACACTTCCACTCAGAAGATTAGGATGTTTAGAAGTCTGATGAGACTCATTACGTTTTAAAAGACGCCTCTCCTGCTCCTTCACTACGCAGACGACTCATTTATTTTCATGAAACCATAAAACGCCGGCATTAAGTGTTCTTCAGAGATCCATTAAGGCACAGTTAAAAGTGGAGTTCTGCAGAATATGGAGCACACCTACACACACTCACACACCTGTAAGCAGGGACAAACACACACACACACACACACACACGCAGCAGAGCAATCAGAAATATAGCTTATTTCCATAACGAGGTTCAGGAGGTGAAGCTCAGTCCTCGCCGGCTGCTCTTCATCTCTCTGTGTCTCTGCTGGTGGTCTTATTAAATCCTCTCCGTCTCCTCCACCTCGTCTTCCCCTCCGGCCGTCACAAACTCATTAGACGGCTGCAGAATATCCCCCACTTTTAATCCGTCTCTGGAGCCGCCGATCTGCCTCCTGTGCTTACTCTTCTTCTTCTTTTAAACCAAACCTCTGTGCGGTGCTGAGCGTTTTTAATATCAAATAATCAATCTGGATCCATCAGGAGTCCTGAGAAATATGGAGCTAATTGTGCAGGACGGCACCGGAGAGCAGAGAGCTGAATACATTTTAATATCTATGAATCCCTCCTTCACTGTACGCGCCCTCTCGTGTCTCTGAGAGGTCTTTAATCAATCTTCCTGACGATCAGCGAGAGATCGATTATCTCTTCTGGAGCCGTGCTGAAGTGGAAATCAACGCCGTGACTCAGAGACCCCGGCTTGACCCGACTGGACTTAATTGGCAGAAATAAGGAGGAGGAAAACAAAACCACCAGACGTCCGAGTCTGAAACTCCAGCGTTTAGGAGGAGGTCATAAAAGAAGGAAAGGCGGAGATGTAGTGAAGTCTCTCCTGTCACACTTCATTTTCTGACTCTTATTTCCCAGCAGGCCCTGAACATCTCATAAAAACTCTCTCCATGATCAGACTCTTCAGTTGTTTTCTTACTGTTTGACTCTTTGGTCGATACAACCTCAGAAAATTGTGATAAACTTCAAAAACAGGGTGGAGCGGTGATTAACGCCAACAGACTTATTCTAAGAGGATGGAAGTCCCCGTCTCCTCCTCCTTCACATGAAGTCAGTCATGATGGAGGGACTCAGGTTCCCACAGTCTGACTCCATGAGGATGTTTTCAGCTCTCTGCCTTCTTGGAAGAAGCAGGAAATTTTTCAATTTCTAATTCATTCATTTTTTTTCATTTATTTTGTTATTATAAACTATTATAAACTTGTCTATTAAAATTTTTCCTCACTTGTTTTTTGTATTTATTTATTTGTGTTATTTTATTTTATTATAATAATTGTTATTATTAATTTTATTTTATAACTTCACTGTATTTATATTATTTTTATATTAAATTATATTATATTCAAATTATCTTTATATTATATATTTATATTATATTATACTATATATCATTTTATTTTATATAATATTTGTGTTATATTCATGTTATATTTATATTATTTTATATTGTATATTTATATTATATTCCATCATATTATATTCAATATTATATTATTTTTTATTTTAAATTTATATTATATTTATTCAATATATATTTTTTATTTTACATATACATTTTTTACTTTATTTATGTTATATTCATTTTATATTTATATTATTTTTTATCTTATATATCTATATTTTATTATACCATGTTATTATATAATTTTATATTCTACATTTATATTATATTCATACTATTTATTATTTTATTTTATATCATATATTTATATTATTTATTATATTATATATTTATATTGTATTTATATTATATTTATGTATTTATTTTTATTTACTGTCTTTGGTTTATCTTGTTTACATCTTTTTTTAAAAAGTTACAAATAAAACAATAATAAAAAAAAATCACTAATAAAAACTAAAAAATTCTGAAGATCTTTTCCAGACTTATAAAAAAGTTTAATGGCTCTAAAAAATACCATTATGTAATAAAAATATTAAAGTAATGGATGCCACATGTATTGGCATTGACCCCAGCTCAGTGTAATATCCTTAGCTTCTTACTCACTGAGACCACGCCTCTGTACTTTCACACCACGCCTTGAAACCATGCATACAAGAGTCCCTGTGAGTGACTTCACTTTGCATCAAGAGGATGCAAATTTGAAGTCTTCTTCATGATTGATCTTTTGAAATGTTTGCAATCAGTTTGATGAATCATTGAATGATGAAACTTTGATGTTTCCTATGATGTGAACACAGCAAACCAGAGAACTCTGATGGAGCCTGTTTTCTAGTTCTTGCAGGATCCCTGTGTCCCAGCAGAGGAACGTCTTAATGTGGGTTTGCGGTGGATCTCGTCATATATGGTGGATTTCATGGTCTCCTGATTGTAAGCACATGTTCATGAGTTATGGGATGTTTCCTTCCTCTGGTTTACATGTTTTTGAGGTTAGACTAAAAATAGCAGCGCAGCAGTTTAGCTGTTTTTTGTTGGAGTCAGACGTTCGGACGGATTCTTGTTAAAACTCTCTGATTCAAAGTCTCTGTGTGTGAAATGTTAATTTAACGTGTGAGCGGTTTACAGACGAGGAGACAGGGACACATCATATTTCATCTCAGCCTGTCATCCCTATCGTAACGGGAGCAATAAGAAAGATTTCTGCTGTGCCCCGTCGCCGAGAAATGACCACAATATATCTGCTCAGGTTGATCAATACCTCGGACTCGGCCGTCGCTCTCTGTGATGAGATTTCGGGCTCCAAACAAACCCATTTCAACTTGTTCTCTGTTTGGAACAAAAAGCTGCTGCACTTTAAAGAAACTCCCAGAAGTCATAAATTATTTGGCCCCTTTAGTCACAGAAGAGCCGGACGCTGCACTCGCAGCCTGGTTTGGGGGCAGACGGTGGATAAAAGTGGAGCCGGAGGACAAATATATCCTGAGTATTAGTCACAACATGGCACTGCAGCAGAGAGGGAGGCTTCTCAGAGCTCAGGAGTGCTGCAGGTAGTCTGTCAAATCAATGACTTTATTAGATTCACAGGAAAGAGTTCATTTACCTCCAATCAATTCAATAGATTTCTTCCACACGGTGGTGAGAGGAATTAGATTCAACCACGGGTCAACCCAAAATCTCTCCGAGTCGTTTTTAATCCTGCGTGAGAAAAGTTTATTCTGAGCTCCTTCAGATCTACAGCTTCATCATTTCCTCCAAACACCTTCGTATCATACGCAGAATTCAAAACGATATTTTAATATGCCGATAAAGAGACTTTCACTTAGCATCCTTGAGATTAGTCCAAGCCTGGAGCGGCAAACCAGGACAGTTCCCAGGCTGCGTCTGACTGGAATCACGATCTAAGAATCGGTTCTGTAATTAAGTTAGCTCCTTGACATCCATCGATCACTCCGCCCAAAGGAAGTCAAACACCACCTGATGGATGAGTCCAATATAAGAGCAAAGATGGCGTTTTAGAGGCTGAAGCAGCCACATGCACCAAGGCCATGGACCGCCATATTGGAAATGCTGAACTCAAACTAAAGTCTGTGGAGTGTGTGAGGTAAAGAGGCGGGGCTTTAGCCTCCTCGCTAACAGCTACAGTGTTCCCGCCTGTCAATCAAGTCAGCCACGCCCTTATTTGGGCAAAACTTGTACGTTTTATATCTTCAAAAGTAACAAGTTATAAAATATTCATCATGCTGAAAGAGAAATGAGCTTTCAGACCTAAACTGTTTTTTGAACCAGGCTGTAAACATGTTTATTTCTGCTGTAAAGATCGTCTCTTTGAATGGGTGTGTATGTGGTTTCTGTGTTTCTGCAGCCAGCCTCTAGTGGACAATCGAGGGACTACAGTTTTTTTTTTTTAACACTTCTGCATTGGCTTTATTTCTCGTGTCTGGAGGTTGCTGCTTGATCAAAGTCAATAAATGGAGTTGTCACATGTATGCTAGCAGATGTGCAACATCAAACAGAGCTTATAACGTGCAAACCAGCTGATGTTGCAGAAATATTATGATGTTCATATCCAGCCATCCATTATCTTGACCGCTTATCCCGTTAGGGGCCACGGGGGGCTGGAGCCTATCCCAGCTGGCTTCAGGCGGAAGGCAGGGTACACCCTGGACAGGTCGCCAACCTATCACAGGGCTAACACAGAGAGACAGACAACCATTCACACTCATACCTACGGGCAATTTAGAGTGATCAATCAACCTGGTGAGCATGTGTTTGGACTGTGGGAGGAGAGAACCCACACATGCACGGGGAGAACATGCAAACTTCACACAGAAAGGCACCTGCCTGGCCGGGGATTCAAACCAGGAACCTTCTAGCTGTGAGGAAACAGCGCTACCCACTGCACCACCGTGCAGCCGGATGTTCATGTATTGGTTGAAATAAAAGACATGATAGTTATGAACTCCAATGTGCATGGAATTGGAATTTAGATTCTTGTGAAAATGCACCATGAATGAGGCGTCGTTGGCCCAGCAGTTAAAGCATGCAACCCACGTAGAAAGGTTCTAGTCCTGGTTTCAGTAGTTCCTGGTTTGTCTACAGTCCATGACACTTTGCTGCATGTCAACAACAATGACTTATATATGAGTCAGGCCAAAATGAAGCACCTCCAGTTAAAGATGGTGAAGTGAAGAGGGCTGGTTGGAGTCATGAAGCTTTGTGAATGAGACTGAGTCCCACTCTGGTCCTGGTTTAGTCTAGTCTGGATCTTTTTGGAAGATTGGTTCCTAATTTAAAGGCTTTTAGAGGCTGAAATGCAGAACATGCAATGCTGGATGGTTTACAAATGTTCCCTGAACTGTTGCTCTGAGTCTTCTCCTGACTTGGATGTTTTACAGACCAAATTAAATCGTCTAAATTAATATTAATTTGATTATTTCTGGAACTTTTCCACGTTTTTGAAACTGTGCCGTGTATCTAAGGTATGAAAGCTTTTAAAAACACATTAAAATCAGATTCTGAACTCAAGGCTGCTGAAAGAAAGAGAGAGTAAATAAAGAGAGGGATAGAAGTGGAGAACAAAAGACATGTTCTCTAATGAAGCTGCCATGAAAGGAGTATTATGAGCTCTAATAGAGAACCAGCAGAGATCCGGGCCTTTAGACCGCCCCTCTAAAGCGCTGGATCTTTGTCTGGTGTCATATTTCTCTGCACTTGTTCAGGGTTAGTCCTCGGCTGGACCGCCGGCCCTCTTTAGGACTTGAATGCTGCCGGGCTGGATTGAAACGCCGCTTTCAATTTGTGGTTTTTATTGAAGTAGTTTCCTGAAGCTGCACAGGATCAGAGTGTGGAGGAAAGGATGTCTTTCTGTGAGAACTCGTGTCTGCAGACAGAACTCAAACACCGCTGGTTATTTATTCTACATTCTAGGATTACATTAATCACTTCCATTACAACAACAACATCCAGAAGAAGCTTTATTAGCGTCTGAAGCTGCAGAGAGAAAAAGTGAAGTCTCCTCTCGGAGCTCTCCCGTCCCTTCTGAGACCTCGAACTCGGCACTTTCAGAACAATGAGAGCAGAAAAGAGAGCTGAGAGACGGAGCGCAGACAGATGCACCGCAGCAAAAGACCCGTAATAACAATTATGATAACTATTCATCCATCTCTGTGCAGTTTAGCGCTGAACGCTCTGGAGGTTTGGGGACTAATTCAATGAATCATCTGTGACCAGAGGCGTCACATTTTTAATCTGGAGCCTGCAGCTCTTTTCTTAAGCTTCAAAGAGAAGCCTGCGTTCGACAACAGAGACGTTTTTACAGCTCGTCAGGGTTTTGTGACAAAGATTGTCAACAGAACATCTTTTTTTAAAATACACGCCGACTTCATGCTAGCAGTCACACCACGTCTCCCCCCCCCCCCTCCCTCCACAAACAGCTGAGGTTTTGTCTCGGAGCCGGATGTGTGGGTGATAAGGAGCAGCAGTGTGGTCTGCATTCAGAGCTCCCTGCTGGTATCAATCACCGTCAAGACGCTTCAAACCCACTTACGCGCCCGTTCTCACGGGTTCCACAGATCAGAAGCTGCGAGTCGTCTAAGAGCAGGATGTGTGTGATAAAAGAGCTTTACTGCCCTGTTTCATTTCCCCAAACACACCGAGTGATGCAGAGAGGGATCTGATGTGGGGATTATTAAAGATGAGGCCTCTGACGACCATGATGATGATGATGATGATGAAGATGAAGCAACAATCATGAGCGTTTAGAGTTTTCCTGCAGGCCGTCATTCTTGGCAGGACAGTAATAAACAACAACTCCCTAATCCACTTTCAGATGATTCAAATATTTACACGACTCGCTGTGTTTCATCTAACGGCGGTCTCTTCAGAGTCTCCAGTTCATTAGAATTAAAATACCAACGAGAGAGGTTCAGTTCCTGGAAGGACAAAATCTCTTCACTGGTATTAGAAAGTCTCAAAGTCCACGTACTCAAAGACTTAAAGGAGGTCAGGTATGTCGGGGTCTTTCTTTAACACGACTCAGAGTACAGAATGTTTGAAGCAGATTACATCAGCCTGCAGCAAACTGGGCTAATATCTGAGACCCAGTCCTAAGGGGGACAGGAACACCGAAATACATCCACTATATCATTAAATCCATCACATTAGTCTTTTTAAAGCAACCGAACTTCATTTACAAAACTCATTACACCAAGAAGAACATGGGAGTTGATTGTCCACCCATTCTTTGGTTGATATCCCCAGTAACTGTGATTTGAAGTGTTATTGTGTTAGATCTCAACACATTATTAAAACACCAAAGCATACACTTATGATGAACTGACAGATTGAGGCAGAGGTAGACCAGCAACTCCCAAGTCCTGCAAGGTTTAAGGCACATGTTTTTATCTTGTGACCCCTCAAATAAAAGAGCAGGGAGTTTACAAGGTGAATGTGATGTTTCAGACACTTATATGAAAGTAATCTATAACAAAAACAAACTAGCAGATTAAAGCAGAGGTAGACAATCAACTCCCATAGCCTGCAAGGTGTGATGCTAACTTCTTTAGCATGTAATCCCTAACAGAAGAGCAGCATAATTGAGGTTTAAGTAATATTAGACACTGATATGAATCCATGAAACAATAATTAAGCTGGCAGAGGTAGACCAGCAACTCCAATGTCTTGCAAGGTGTGATGCAAAGCTTGGCTTGTGACCCCTCAACAAATAGGCAGGGTGTATATAAGGCTAGTGTAATGTTTCAGACACTGATGTCAAACTATAACAAAAACAAATTAGGAGATTGAGGCAGTGGTAGACAAATAACTCCCATGCCCTGTAAGATTCAATGCAGCTCTTCTTTGCTCATAACCCTTTAACAAAAGAGCATGGTGGAGTAAGGACTGTGTAATGTTTCAGACACCATAAGGTACAACATCTAACAAAACAGACTAGCAGATCAAGGCAGAGGTAGACCACCAACTCCCATAACCTGCAAGGTTGTTTTTGACTTTTAACACATAAGCAGGGTGAAATAACAGCCAATGTAGTGCTTCACCCTCAACTACCAAAGTAAACAATCACACAAACAAAGGAGCAGACTGAAGCAGGGGTAGACAAGCAACTCTCATGTCCTGCAAGGTGTGATGCAAACGTCTTTGTTTTGTAACCCCATTAATAAAAGAGCGGGGTGTAATTGAGCCCCATGTAATTCAAAGTAGTAAATAACAGCAAACCAAGCTTACAGACCGAGGCAGAGGTAGACCACCAACACCCAAGACCTGCAAGGTGTGATGCTAACTTCTTTAGCATGTAATCCCTTAACAGAAGAGCAGCATAATTGAAGCTTAAGTAATATTAGTCACTGATATGAATCCATGAAACAATAATTAAGCTGGCAGAGGTAGACCAGCAACTTCCATGTCTTGCAAGGTGTGATGCAAATCTTTTTGGCTTGTGACCCCTCAACAAATAGGCAGGGTGTATATAAGGCTTGTGTAATGTTTCAGACACTGATGTCAAACTATAGCAAAAACAAATTAGGAGATTGAGGCAGTGGTAGACAAATAACTCCCATGTCCTGCAAGATTCAATGAAGATCTTCTTTGCTCATAACCCTTTAACAAAAGAGCATGGTGGAGTAAGGACTGTGTAATGTTTCAGACACCATAAGGTATAAAATCTCACAAAACAGACTAGCAGATCAAGGCAGAGGTAGACCACCAACTCCCATAACCTGCAAGGTGTGATGGAAATCTTTTTGACTTTTAACAAATAAGCAGGGTGAAATCCCTCAACTACCAAAGTAAGCAATCACACAAACAAAGGAGCAGACTGAAGCAGGGGTAGACAAGCAACTCTCATGTCCTGCAAGGTGTGATGCAAACTTCTTTGTTTTGTAACCCCATTAATAAAAGAGCAGGGGGTAATTGAGCCCCATGTAATTCAAAGTAGTAAATAACAGCAAACCAAGCTTACAGACCGAGGCAGAGGTAGACCATTAACTCCCAAGACCTGCAAGGTGTGATGCAAATATTTGAGGCTTGTGACCCCTCAAATAAAAGACCAGGGTGATTACAAGGTGAATGTGATGTTTCAGACACTTATATGAAAGTAATCTATAAAAACAAAGTAGCAGATTGAAGCAGAGGTAGACAATCAACTCCCATAGCCTGCAAGGTGTGATGCTAACTTCTTTAGCATGTAATCCCTAACAAAAGAGCAGCATAATTGAGGTTTAAGTAATATTAGACACTGATATGAATCCATGAAACAATTAATAAGCTGGCAGAGGTAGACCAGCAACTTCCATGTCTTGCAAGGTGTGATGCAAATATTTGAGGCTTGTGACCCCTCAAATAAAAGAGCAGGGAGTTTACAAGGTGCATGTGATGTTTCAAACTCTAATGTTAAACTATAATGAAAACAAACTCAGCAGCTGTAGACAAGCAATTCCCATGTCCTGCAAGATCTGATGCAAACTTCTTTGGTTTGTAAGCTTTAGCAAAAGAGCAAGGAGTGTACAGTACAAGGCACATGTCATATTTCAGACACTATTCAGTAAACATTAATGAAGCCAGCAGTCGCAGAGGTAGACCACCAACAACACGAACTTTATGGGTTTGTGACGTGTCACCAAAAGGGTAATATGTGTAATCTGCTTCTTGTAATGTTTCAGATGTTTAAGACTTCTTTGCATAGACACTAAAGTCCCGTCTGACTTCTCACATGGTCTGATTTCTGTCGACATTTGATGCCTAAAGAAGTGAAACTTTCCAGTTCATAAAGAGTGAAGGTTGATGAAATATGCAGCAACAGAAAAACAGAAGATGGGAGTTGCTGGTCCACCTCTGCCATCAGTGTCTTTGTCCTCAGCTCTTTTAATCTGAGACTACATGCTGCTAGTTTCACTTGTTTGAAGCT
>NC_048292.1:443616-503420 GCF_009762535.1 Notolabrus celidotus
TCCAAATAATAAAGTAGAATCAGAAATTAAAGCTGCAAGCGGCGATGAACGGGCCCTCGCACACCTGCATCCACCACATGATGTGAAAGCAAGATCTGAGAGTGTAGACCAGGGGTGTCCAAAGTACGGCCCGGGGGCCAATCGCGGCCCAAGGTCCATTTATTTATGGCCCCAAGCTTCCATCTTAAATTGTGTTATTCATAGCACAGAAATTAATCACATTCTGAATCATCTGTACATTTGCAGTTGCTTTTTAGCGCAATAAAGAAACACAAGAACTCTTAAAGCTGACAGGCTTTTTCAAACTAATGTTTTTATCATGATGTGAAAATGTTCTTGATGAACACTAAAAGTTCAGAAGACACAAAAGAGGACACAAGACAAAATCAAAAATGAGGAAATTCTGCAGAAAAGGCAAAATTTTGTGCATAGAAATTGTTCAGAACTCAGGAAAATGATTATTTAGTTCTTAAAATGTTGTCTGCTGGTCAGAAAAGTCTAAAAAAACAACATGAAAAAGAAGTGTGATGAAATCCAGATCGTGATCCTGCCATAGGAAAATAATGAGACAATATTTTTCCCACATTGTCGACCATTTTCCTCCAGAAGAAGATGAAGTTTACGTGGCTTGAAGAGGACTGAGGACTACCTAGTTACTGATTTATTGAGAAAATGTTTAAAATAATTGTTATTTAATAGAGAGTTCATCTATAACTTGTCTGATTCCTAAGTCTCAGTAGGAGCTACAGGCCCTGAGGAATTCTGACAACATCAAATGTGTCCCTCTGAAAAAAGTTTGGACACCCCTGGTATAGACCATCTGTATCTCTTAGGTGGTGCTAATGTTCCATGTTTTTGGCAGATTGCCAAGAAAACTTCCAAACTTGACAGTCTGCCCCGCCCACAATTTTAGTCTGAACGTAATGCCTTTACTAATTTTGAATCATCAATGTGTCTACTACAGAATGTGCCTTGTTTGGACTGAATTAGAGAAAAGCCCTAGGAGGAGATCTCAAAAGTATGCACCCTTATTTGGGCGCCATTTTGAATTTTCAAAGCTAGGTGGCGCTCTTCCTGTTGAGTTTCAGTTATGGGTGCAAGACGGTCCTCTTGGGGGGGTGGGGTGGTGCGCAGCTGGGGGGGTGTTACTACGGCAGCCATTGCGGTGTCCCTCCATGCCCCCGCGGCCTGGTCCATCAGTCGCAGGGCGTGGGTGGGGGGCGTGGGGGGGGGGAGTGGTCGGGCCGTCTGGGGGGGGCAGGTGGGATTGGCCCTGCCGCCTCCGCCCTCCCTCCGCTCCGGCGCGCCGGTTGGTGGGCTCTGGTCCTGGTCCTGCCCGTCTGCCTGGCTGTCTGCTCCTGGTGCCGGGCCCCCTCGGCCCTGGTGGCTCCTTTGGCTCCGTCTTGGGGGGCTGTGGGGGCGGTGTGGTGGGGGTGTCCCTTGGGGGGGCTGCGGGATCTCTCCCCCCTCGCCCCCCTTTCCTCCTACTGGGTGACCTGGGGGTCGCCCTGGGTGCTCCGGCGGTACCTGCTTGCTTCCGGTCTGGGTCCTTGGCTCGTCCCCTGGCCTGGGTCTCCCGCGACGGGTCGGGTCCTTCGGTCTGACTGCTCTCGCGGCCCGGGTGCCGGGCCGTACCGCTCGGTTGATCTGACCCAAGTGGTTTCATCTGCACCAGTGGTGGTCTTGTTACACAAATAGAACACAGCACGGCAGCAACCCTCTGACCCAAGCTTCAGTAATGATTGTGGACACTAAGGGTTGCTTAATCATTAGTATCACCCCAAGGATTTTCTTTTTGGCATCATGGTGAGATGGTCCCTCTCCATCTAAGTGTGTTAGGTCTCTCTCTCCTTCTCTCTCCCTGTCCCTTTGTATATCCTTATGTAATCTTTCTTTCACTTTCTCTTATTTTTTTTATTTTTTTTTTGGCAGAAAAAGAAAAAAAAAAAAAGAAATAAGGAAAAAAAGAGAACAACAGAAAAAAGAAAAGAAAAAAAAAAAAAAAAAAAAGAGATATGGGTGCAAGAGACTTTTTTGTGCGTCCTGATGCCATGAATATGCATATCTATTTTCATGTATGTAGCTCAAAATAACCTCTATGGGGAGGGTTTTTTGAAAACTCTAGGGGGCGCTACTGAGCACATTTTTAAGAATTTATTTGCGAGAGACATAAATTCTCAAATTTATTACCAGGCCTGATGAGCGTGCAAAAATTTGCGCGCTTTCATGCATGTTAAAGGCTCCAAAAATGCGATCTCCTAGGCGGAAGAAATAAGAAGAATCAGTAGGGTTTCAATAAGGCCTTCGCCGCCACTGCATGTCAGCGCTTGGGCCCTAATTATAAAGTTGGTATAGTGAATATGTTTTTTTTTTGGCATTGGTGGCCTTTATTTTGAAAGTGTGGATGCTCTTGCAGGTTTTGAATCTGACATGTGGAAGCTTTTCTGTCTTGTTGTGTCAAGAAATGAGACAAAATCAGCCGCCGCCAGACTGTGACGACTTACAGGACAGAGGATACGAGTGATATGAGGAGCTACTGCAAAATGTCACCCAGAAGAGATCCAGCCAGACCAAAAGACTCTATCCTGGACTTGTTATGGTGATATTAACGCTGATCTGGGACTGGATGGGTGGAGGAAGTACAGAGATGCAGAGAGAAAGAGATTGATTATTACTCAACAGCTAAAATAATCCTAATTCTAATCTCTGAATGTCTTCAGTATCATTCTGGTACAAAGCTTCTCAGAGGAGAGAAAGCAGAGCAGCCCCCACAGGTAAATATTAATCAATATCAAAGCGTCTGTCGCTGGGCCGAGCGGCAGCATGGAGATAATGAGATGCAGGGAAAGTGTTCAAAGAGGCTAAATGTGGCTACAGATGAGAGAGCTAAATACAGGTACATCCAATCATCCCAGGAGAGGTGTAATCATCACATCACCGCAGCCTGACTCCCTCCAAAGATGCATTTCAAACTTCTAACCTCTGAGATGTTCTGAATGAGACGCGTCTCTTCCCGACAGGAAGCAGATTAACAGGTTATCATGTTCATGACGAGTTTAAAGAAAGCCAGAAAAGTCTCTGTTCCTCAAATGTCAAACTTCCTCTCCTGCAAAGGTTACGCTCAGGAGTCGCTTCCTGCTTTTTTACAGGCATGCAAACGACATGCACACACGTCTGTACCGCCGCCGCCACCGCCGCCGCACTGTCATTAAACCCCAGAGTGACTTATTAAAAGAGTGCAGCTGGAATCCCACCCCGCAATAAAACCCGTCAAAATAAAAGACCGAGGCTGATTTAAGGGCGGTGTTCCAGGAAAAGTGGACCTAATTAACTGTCATCGTCTCGCACTGAGCATGTGCAGATGACAAACGGTGGGAAAGGAGGCATCATTTGTGGCGGAGAGGTCTACCCAGAACCAGGAAGTGATCAGGTTCAGAGGAGGTCCTGTGGTGAGGTAAGAAAGGTGTAGTCTTAAACACACATGCACAGACAGCTCCACCTTCACGTCCCTCAGTAATCCAGTGAGCACTCAGAAACATGTTTGATCAAATGCAGCTGATCGTCAGAGAGCTCAGTGAGGCGGCACTGATCCGGTGCCAACATCATGACCGTCACCAGTTTCTGATTAACAAGACGGGACGAGTCCGGGCAGGCAGAGGAACACAACCGTTCACAGACCGGAGGAGGGAAACAGACCGGAGGAGGGAAACACAGAGAGTGGAGGAGTCATGAAGTTCATTCTTCTGTTCAGAGTTTCTCTTTTCATTAAAGCTGCAGAGAATCTTTAAAGTGATTTAACTTCACTGTATTGTTTCTGTTTGGTTTCCTGCTCGTGTTTCCTGCTCGTGTTAGTCTGGATTATTGTCTTTACATGTGTTTGTGTGTTTGTTCACCTGAACCACAGTACTAACCTAAAGGATCTATTGATGATCAAATAAAGAACAAAGGATAAATAATTTTTTATTTGCTCTTTTATTGGTTTTGAAAAGTGCTCTGAAAATGAAGTGAATTATTTTTATAATTATTTATGTTGTTATTATAATTTTATATATACTTATTTATTTTTTAATTTGTATTTAACCAGAACAATAATAATGATTATTATTATATTCTTGTTTTTTATTCTTATTTAATTTAATTATTATCATGATAATTATTATTGTCATTTTTATTATCATGTTATTTTATTATTATAATAGTAATTATTATTATTTTTATGACTACTGTTATCATTACTATTCCTCTTATTATTATTATTATTTTTATTATTTTCATTAAAACATTTAATATTATTTTTTATTATTTTGTTGTATTATTATCATAATCATTGTTATTGTTATCATTTTTATAATTATTACTATTATTATTTTTACTATGATCATTATTTCTATTATTATCATAGTAATATTTTCATTCATAATTTTAATATTTTTTTTGTAATTATTGATATTTTCTAATTATTTTCACGTATTATTATTACTCTTATTATTATTATTATTATTATTATTATTATTATTATTATTATTTTTATTATTTATTTATTTATTTTTTAATTTTTTTAGTATTAGTAGTATTCATGAGCATCTGTGAACACACACACCAACTCTGTCTCTCCACTCCATTGGGGTCAGTAATTCAACTTAAAGAGGAAGAAGAGGAGGAGGAGGAAGATACAGAAGGAGGAAGGAGGAGAAGAAATAGTAAAGTAGAAGGAGATAAAGATTAAAGAGAAGAACATGATGAGAAAGAGGATGGTAAAGAAAAATAATGCAAGGAAGAAGAAGAGGGAGACTTCAACATACGAGACGAACAATCAGAAGATGACTGATAGGAAGAGGAAGAAGAAGAGGATAGAGACGAGGAAGGGGAAGAAGAAGAGAACGATGGAGGAGAAGAATTCACCGGCCCAAATAACTAACTCTACCTTTATCATGTGGCAAACACTGAGACTAAAACCTGTTATTGTTAGTTAAAACAAGACAGACCTTTTCCAAACTGAGACTCTGAGAGCTCAAACATCAGACACTTTGACTCTGCAGAGTTTGCAGACAGTTTTTCTGCAGCCTTACTGAATACAAAGCCTCCTCCTCCTCCTCCTCCTCCTCCTCCTCCTCCTCCTCCTCCGGCGGCAGCAGCACACAGATTTAATACCGCAGCTTTAAGTCTGTAATGATGTTTGGTCGACTACAGAGAGCTGTTTGATGCATAATTTAAGAAGACTAGGTGTGAGGCGGCGAGCAGGGATCAATACACTCCACTAAATCTGACATGAGAGCGGAGTATGAAGAATATGAAACAAGCACAGATGTTCAAATAAAAATCTGCAGCGTGTGTGACGTCCGACAGACGCAGACCGGAGCAGCGGTAACCTTTAGGGAGGACAGGCGGGCAATTAGACCGCTACGGCGGCGGCGTGGATGTCAGCAGGCGGCTTCAGAAGCTCACCCGCTGGGCCTCGACTGTCTGCCGGTCTCTGCTTTAACTAACCAACACACACACACACACACACAGAGAAAAAATGCCCACAGATGGTTCATGATATGCAAAACAGAGACGTCCTGGTTAGGAGCTTCTGGTGCAGCGTTCGAATACGAGAGACAGAGACGTATCAGAGCTGCTGAATAATGGAGTGAGACGGCGAGCTGACCACGAGGAGGAGGAGGAGGAGGAGACTGCAGCACGTCTTCATCTACATGTTATAAATCCTGATCTCACCTTACAGTCTGTCTGCAGGTACGATGCTAAATGATCCAGGATCCACTCTGAGGAGAGTTCTGGTCTCAGTTTTGGTGCTCCTGTGGGGGGGCGGGGTGCATGATGTGAATTATATCTACAGTAGTTGTTGTTGCTGCTCTCAGGGCCTCTGTGGCACAGCTTAGCAGAGCTGCAACATCACTTTTTAAGCTCCAACATTTCACACAGTGTTTGTCCTGGTACAGAGAGCTGGCTACTTTATCTTTCATTTCCAGTCCCAGTGTTTTCACTGCAGATGAAGCTGCAGCTGTTCCTCCAGAAAGCAGCCTTAACAGCTCGCTTTCAATCCACAGGTCAGGCTGTACGCTCTACCTCCCCTACTCTCTGAATTTTTGCATGTGGATAAATTGAAGGAAGAGAGACAGAAGTTAGAAAGAAGACAGGGAGGATGAGAAGCCTGCTTTTCATCCTGTGGAAGACTGTACGCTCTACCTCTTCCCTAGTCTTCAAGAGGAAAAAAAGAGAGGAGAGAAGAGTCTGATGAGAGATGTTGGAAAGAAGGCATGGAGGATGAGGAAAAGGTCTTGGCTGGAGCTTGATCTAGCCATGTCAGGCTGTACGCTCTACCTCCCCTACTCTCTGAATTTTTGCATGTGAATAAATTGAAGGAAGAGAGAAACTAGAGAGAAGAGGCTGCAGAGAGATGTTAGAAAGAAGACAGGGAGGATGAGAAGATTGCTTTTCATCCTGTGGAAGACTGCACGCTCTACCTCTCCCCTAGTTTTCAAGAGGAACAAAGAGAGGGGAGAGAAGAGTCTGCAGAGAGATGTTGGAAAGAAGACAGGGAGGATGAGAAGATTGCTTTTCATCCTGTGGAAGACTGCACGCTCTACCTCTCCCCTAGTTTTCAAGAGGAACAAAGAGAGGGGAGAGAAGAGTCTGCAGAGAGATGTTGGACAGAAGACAGGGAGGATGAGAAGCCTGCTTTTCATCCTGTGTAAGGCTGCACACTCTACCTCCCCTAGTCTTAAAGAGGGAAAAAGAGAGGGGAGAAAATGGGGAGAAGAGTCTGCAGAGAAATATTAGAAAGAAGGCATGGCGCTTGATCCAGCAATGTCAGGCTGTACGCTCTACCTCCCCCTCTTAGCTATTTAAATGCGAGGAGAGAGAGAACAGGGAGAAGAGTCTGTAGAGAGATGAAGGCAGGGAGGGTGAGAAGCCTGTTTGGACTGGTACTCAACCCTGCACAAGTTAGGCTGTACGCTCTACCTCCCCCATAATTTAGGAAAAAAAGAGAGGAGGGAAAATGTATTAAATAGTTTAAAGAGCGATGTTAGAAAAAGGGCAGTAAGACAAAGTCAGGACAAAGACGATTTTGGGCTCAACCCTGCTGTACGCTCTACCTCCACCTTCTTCCCTGATTTACATGACAGTAACAATGAGAAGAGAGGGAAGAGAGGGAAAACAGGGAGAAGGGTCTGCAGAGAGATGGTAGAAAGAAGGCAGGGAGGGTGCGATACATGTTTGGGACAGAGCTCACACATACTGTGTAAGGCTGTACGCTCTACCTCCCCCCTAGTTTACACAAAGAAGAACAAGATCAGAGAGATAATGTGGAGAAGAGTTTAAAGAGCTATGTTAGACAAAAGTCAGAACAAAGACCAGTTTGAGGTCAAACCTGCTTGGTTAGACGCTGTACGCTCTACCTTCCCCTTATTCCCCATTTACATGAAAGAAAAAGAAAGAGGAGAGAGAGAACAGGGAGATGAGTCTTTAGAAAGAAGGCAGGGAGGATGAGAATCCTGTTTGGACTTGAGCTCCCCCTAGGCTGTACGCTCTACCTCTCTCTTTACCTGATTTTCATAAACAAAAAAGAGTGGAGAAGAGAGAGATAAACAGAACGAAGAGTTAAGAGATGCTAGAAGGTAAAGTAAGGCCAGGCTGAGAAGCCTGTTTGAGAAAGAGCTCACCCCTGTCAAGTTAGGCTGGACACTCTACCTCTCCTTACTACCCCAGTTTAATGATGGAGAAAAGGAAGGAAGACGAGGACAGGGCAAGAAGCTCGTTTGGGCTAGAGCCAAGTTAAAAGTCATTTTAAGTGTTCCTCTTTAGATGAAGATGTGACTCTTGGAAATAGATGAAAGTGGTCATTTGAAAAAGGACTAGAACTTCTGTCTTATCTGTAAACGTATCCATCAGGATTGTTGATTAAGTGATGAGTTGTTAAGACAATTAGAGACGGCTGAGATATCAATCTGTGTTTACCAAAGACTCAACGTCTTTTTTTCCTGTCACAGAGAGAGAAAGAAGCAGAATATAATAATATATAAATAATCCTATTTAAAACTCTGTGGTATAAATAATCCTCTGAGTGCTCGGGGATGTTTTCTTCCTCCTCCTCCAGGATCTCTTGTTTTTGTTTGTGTCATTCTCCTTCACTTTAAAGAAGAAGCTGAAATCATTAACGGGAGATAAATCTGGAGGTTTGTCCGTCTGAGTTAACGCCTGACTCAGACTCAAACACACTTTTTCTGTCCTCTGTAAAAGAAACACAAACACACACACACACACACACACACCGAGCGCTCGGTGTGAGTGTTTGAATCCTAATGAGGTCTCGGGTGATTCTGCTGTGAACTGGTCAGAAAGCTTTTAATGAGGGCCGAGGTTAACGCCGCGGGGCTGCTGCAGGCGTCTGAGCCACCAGTCGATACGCAGACATGTTTTACTTTAACTAAGAGATTCATCTCTCAGAGGATTTTAAACCACCGGCCCTCGACTACACGAGCCGAGAGACGGAGCAGAGACGTATCATGATCCCTCTGAGGAGACCTGAACTCCTAATGAACGGAGGAATAAAGTGATAACACATTACAGAGCACTTTGGATGGAAACACTTCAGACTGCTCGAGGAGAGCGGTGAGCAACGATTACACCACCACAGATATCACTGAACCAGAGGAGGCAGGGTGAGTCTGTGTCTAGGTCAACTTCAGACACACGTCAGGAGTTTTTCTACGTCATTGTTCAGCTTTTGCATGAATGAAACAAGTTGAATCCCAAACATCAATGTCCCCAAAGTCAAAGCTTGTAGTTAGAGCTGGATCAGGCTTGGACCAGCTTTTGTCATGCTGCTATAGGCCTAGACTGCCGGGGGAACTGGCACACTGACACACTGGGATCCTAGCTCACCCCCTTCCCCCCAACCCCTTCATCACTTTAACTCTTCCTGTCCCATTAAAGTTACTAACCATAGACCTTTCTGGAGTCCCTGGGCTCCCTTGTCTCGTAGACTCCAGCTGATGCGGACATGCTGGACTCCAGCGGCAACAGCTTCTATGACTCGTCTCATCACTATCACTTCTCTCTCTTATTCTCCACTATCCCTCTTTCCAGACCCAACGAGTCTGGTCCTGCTGGAGGTTTCTGCCTGTTAAAAGGAAGTTTGTCCTCTCCACTGTAACTAGCTAAATACTGTGAGGTGCAATGCTCATGATGGATTAAGGTGGGGTCAGACTGAGTCTGACCCTGTCTTGGTGTTGGGTCTCTGTTCATAATTTGACATAGTGTGGTCTAGACCTCCTATGTTTGTAAAAGCGTCTTGAGATAACGTTTGTTGTGATTTGGCGCTATACAAATAAAGATTGATTGGTTGATAAAACAAGCCTCACATGTGGACCAAGCTGCAGTTCCTTGAGTGTCCACTAGAAGCACCGGAAACCACATACACACCCATTCAAAGAAGACAGTCTTTACAGCAGAAATACACTCCCCTCTATCTGTCTTTCCAGACCCAACACGGTCTCAGCAGATGTGTGTCTAACATGAGTCTGGTCCTGCTGGAGGTTTCTGCCTGTTAAAAGGAAGTTTGTCCTCTCCAATGTAACTAGCTAAATACTGTGAGGTGTAATGCTCATGATGGATTAAGGTGGGGTCAGACTGAGTCTGACCCTGTCTTGGTGTTGGGTCTCTGTTCATAATTTGACATAGAGTGGTCTAGACCTGCTCTGTTTGTAAAAGCGTCTTGGGATAACGTTTGTTGTGATTTGGCGCCATACAAATAAAGACTGATTGGTTGATTGATTGATAAAATAAGCCTCACATGTGGACCAAGCTGCAGTTCCTTGAGTGTCCACTAGAAGCACCGGAAACCACATACACACCCATTCAAAGAAGACAGTCTTTACAGCAGAAATAAACATGTTTACAGCCTGGTTCAAAAAACTGTTTAATAATAATAATAATAACTGATATTTATTTAGCGCCTTTCCAGGTCTCTTCACAGGGTCAGGTAGGGGGTCTGGGGGGTAGGTGGGGGTATCTAACGGGGAAAGGTCTTGAGGAAAAGGTGCGTTTTGATTGCTTTCTTAAAACCGTCCAGGGTTGGGGCGCTCTGATGTCAGGAGGGAGACAGTTCCACAGAGTAGGGGCGGCCACACTGAATGCTCTGTCCCCTAAGGTCTGCAGCTTAGTCCGGGGGATGGAGAGGAGACCCAGGTCCCAAGACCTTAGGTTCCATGATGGAGTGTGTTGGTGGAGGAGATCAGCCAGGTATTGGGGGTGAGGGCATGCAGGGATTTGTAAGTGAGGACTAGGTCTGAAGATCTCATTTCTCTCTCGGCACACACTATGTGGTGAATTTATTATAACTTGTGATTTTTAAAGATTTTAAATGTACAAGTTATGCCCAAATAAGGGCGTGGCTGACTTGATTGACAGGCGGGGATACTAGCTGTTAGCGAGGAGGCTAAAGACCCGCCTCTTTACCTCACGCTAGCTAGTCACGGAGACTACGTCCATTTCATATCATTCATTAGTCAGTGGATTTCTCTCTCTTGGTGGGGGGGTGGGACTTTGCCCCAAGTGGGGGAGCTGAAGTATCTTGGGGTCTTGTTCACAGTGGGGGTAACATGGAGCGTGAGAGAGTGATGAGGGCGTTGTACCAAACTGTTAAAGTAAAGAGGGAGCTGAGCCAGAAGGTAAAGCTTTCAATTTACCAGCCGGTCTACGTTCCAACCCTCACCTGTGGACACGAGCTGTGGGTCTGGACCGAAAGGATAAGATCTGGGATACAAGGGGCTGAGATGAGCTTCCTCTTAAGGGTGTCTGGGCTCAGCCTTAGAGAGAGGGTCAGGAGCTCAGACATCCGGAGAGAGCTTGGAGTAGAGCCGCTGCTCCTTCACGTCGAAAGGAGTCAGCTCAGGTGGTTCAGGCATCTGATAAGGATGCCTCCGGGCACGACCAACTGGGTGAAGGCCCCAGGGAAGACCCAGATCTCGGCGGAGGGATTATATATCCAACTTGGTCTGGGATCCCCTCAAGATTCCCCAGCAGGAGCTGTAAAGTGTTGCTGGGGAGAGGGAAGTCTGGGTCAATTTGCTTGGACTGCTACCTCCATGACCCGACCCTGGATAAGAGGAGAGGGTGGAGTCAGGGTGATCCTCTCTTCCCTGCTTGCCTCAGCTGTCTGTATTACGTTCCTATTGTTGTGTCTATGTTGGGGGAACGTCCTTGTACATGATGTAGTGACATAAGCACTGAAACAGACACCACCACAGAGGACGAGTCGTCTGCCGCCACACTCTTCCTCTGTCACTGAAACCAAAACTGAGTGTTTGAGTCGTGAGAGCGCATCCATCCGACACACGACCCCCTGCTGTGAGGTGCATGATGTGTGAACGGCAAGTTTGTGAAGATATCTGAGTTTGAGAGTCCTGAAATTATCCAGAAAATATCAGCAGCTCACGCTCAACATGTCCTGGAGTTTTCTGCAGACAGTAATGAAGCGTTGGGGACATGTTTTTTCCATTTCCAAACCCGACTGCAATTCATCTCTCGTGTGAAATTACAGGATACAACGGATAAATGGATATGCAAAGTTGGTGCACACCGAACATAGAGCAGGTGTGCTTTCACTCAAACTGAAAGTGTCTCTTTATCATCTGCAAAAATTGGAATTTTCCATTTTAAAATCTGCAAAGTTGTGAGTCAGAAATGCAAAATTGGTCGAGCTCTCAGCAAAAGGTGCTGCAGCATGACGCATATCGATCAGCTTTCAGCCTCTACTTGAAGTTTTTGTTTCATATCTTGGGTTTGCTCATCGATTTGGACTTGCACAACATTTCTAAAGTCTTACACTTCATGTCAAGGTGCAGACGGCCAACCTGGGAGGGGTCCTGGAGAAATATGCCTGCCCTCTTCATCCAAGTTTCAAGGCCGTGCTTTTATATCTCAATCATTCCTGAACCTTCTCTCCTGCAGAATGGAGAGTGAACTGTCTGAAGTGTCTGCATCTCTCTCTCTCTCTCTCTCTCTCTCTCTCTCTCTCTCTCACACATGCTGTTTTATCACTCTTGAAGAATCTGAGCTCCAGCATCATCACCCGGCTCACAGAGCCAACATCTGCTCACCCTGTACCTCACACCTCAGCATTGAGAGTGTGAGAGCATGTATATGTGCGAAGGTGTGTGTGTGTGTGTGCTGCGCCATCTTTAAATCTGGCAGCATTGATCGGCTCTGAGAGAAGAAGAAGCCGAGCTGGAATTCCTCTGCAGGCCTGATGGACGCAGATAAAGTCCACAGCCAAATGGAAAGTGCGAATGTTTCCCCCGGCCGCTCGATAAAGCAGCGGAGATCTCTCAGAGTCTCTCTCTCTCTGTTTAAGTGTCTGTGCCTTAAGAGCTGATTACACACACACTTACCTGCCTCACAATAACTTTCACACACTTGTCACCAGGTCTTACACGCACCATGAGGAGCTGTGTGCTGGAGGGCTGGAGGCAAAGTGCAGACGGGTGGTGTTAAAGGTTTCCTCTTGTAGCATTTTGAAAATCAATAAATCATTGCAGCATGAGTTTAGAGGCGTTAGAGGGGGGAGCGTTCACAAACAAGAGCAGGGACGACAAACCGGACACACTTCAGATCAATTAAACCAACATTATTCATGCTGTTGGGTCCCTTCATATTCAAAATGATCAGATCCATAATCCATCCACCAGAGGCTGATAATAAACAGATGTTGCACTGAAGTCAAGCTCATATTCCCCTCAGTTTGAGGGGTAAAACCCACGTGTTTCAGGAGAGTTTAAGTTCAGTGAATGACTCTCATGATGGTAAATGAAACACAAGAAAACTGGGACAACATCCTCGACAAGAGGACAACATGTGAGCTGCAGGATTCAGAAACAAGCCTGCAAATCAATCTTCAATCAATCAATCAATCAATCAATCTTTATTTGTATCGCGCCAAATCACAACAAATGTTATCTCAAGACTCTTTTACAAACAGAGCAGGTCTAGACCACACTATGTCAAATTATGAACAGAGACCCAACACCAAGACAGGGTAAGACTCAGTCTGATCCCACCTTAATCCATCATGAGCATTACACCTCACAGTATTTAGCTAGTTACAGTGGAGAGGACAAACTTCCTTTAACAGGCAGAAACCTCTAGCAGGACCAGACTCATGTTAGACACACATCTGCTGAGACTGAGTTGGGTCTGAAAAGACAGATAGAGGGGAGTAAGAGAGAGAAGTGATAGTGATGAGACGAGTCGTAGAAGCTGTTGCCGCTGGAGTCCAGACCATCCGCAGAAGGAGGACGTCTACGGCAGCCCAGAGGAACCTACGAGACAAGGGAGCTCAGGGACTCCAGAAAGGTCTATGGTTAGTAACTTTAATGGGACAGGGAGAGTTAAAGTAAGTGATGAAGGGGTTGGGGGGAAGGGGGTGAGCTAGGATCCCAGTGTGTCAGTGTGCCAGTTCCCCCGGCAGTCTAGGCCCATAGCAGCATGACAAAACCTGGTCCAAGCCTGATCCAGTTCTAACTATAAGCTTTATCAAAAAGGAAAGTTTGAAGCCTACTCTTAAAAGTAGAGAGGGTGTCTGCCTCCCGGACCCTGACTGGTAGATGATTCCAAAGGAGAGGGGCCTGATAACTGAAGGTTCTACCTCCCATACTACTTTTAGAGACTTTAGGTACAACTAGCAAGCCTGCATGTTGGGAGCGTAGAGTTCTAGAGGGGTAACAGGGCACTATGAGCTCTTTAAGATACGAGGGTGTCTGATTTTTAAGAGCTTTGTAGGTTAAAAGAAGGATTTTAAATTCTATTCTACATTTTATGGTGAGTCAGTGTAGAGAAGCTAACACTGGAGAGATGTGCTCTCTCTTCCTGGTTCTAGTCAATACTCGAGCTGCGGCGTTTTGAACTAGCCGTCTCAGATCCGTCACAGCACCAGATCTGATAGGTTTCTATTCTAGTCAATGTGTTAACTTCCACTGGATCCACTCGGAGCCCTCCAGATCAGATACACAAGACTTCAACAACAACCGTCATGATGAGCGGAGCCAGGCCTGGAGTCAACAGGTCAGAGGTTTTCAGAGGACCAGAAAGACAACATGGATGAGGAGAGGAGGAGGAGGAGAATCCTTGATTCAGGGATTACTGCAGGGAAACCTCGGTCACATGACTCCAGCTGTCCGGAGGTCCTGCTCCTTGCTGCGATCTGAAAACGCAACTGGTGGGTGTTGACGAACAAGAGAGCTGAAACAAGGAACATGAGCCACAAAGAAACACCAAATAACTACCATTTACATGGTGCACTATTTACAGATATCTAGAATTTGGGGGTGGGGCAAAAAATTTGGGGGTTTGGCTTAGCAGTTAAATCATGCACCCCATGTACCGAGGATGTAGCCATCAGAGTGGGCAACCTAGGTTCATCGCTGCTCTCTCTTTCTTTCTCTACTGACATATTCTTCTTAATAAAAGGCACAAAAGCCCAAAAGTGATTTCTCTTGACTCCAGCTGTCCGGCGGTCCTGCTCAGGGAACCGGATCTGGTGGAAGTCTGACGGAGGTTAACTGTTGCACGAACAAGATGTAGGATGATGACCTCAGAGCCTGATTCACAAAAAGGTTGTGCAGCTTTTGCACCCTGTAACCTGTGCAAAGAGACCACAAGGTGCATGCAAAGGTTTAAATGCACTATAAACTTCCCTGCAGAGCACACGGTGTCTGTGTGCATGAATTTCATTTGGAAAAATTGAGACTCTGTTTATGCAAATGAACCTCTCTGCAAAAAAAACATCTAATTTGAAAACACTGCTGCGAGCAGAAATGAGCTGTTAGACTTTTTTAGACGTGTGAAGGTTTGCAGCTTCGGTGTCTGACGTCTTGAGAATAAAACAGAGCTGCTTTTAAAATGCTGCACATCACTGATCCTCCAAAAAAAGAAGACACTGTGACGCGACCTGATCCCGGTGATGGCAGCGTTCGTCCCTCACTGAATAAATGAAGCCACTTCACCGTGATGATGTTATTTAAATGACATAATAGCGCTTTCACTAAAAGCAGGGTGATAGATTTGACATTGGCACTCATGAAAAATCCCCTCTCTGTCCCAGCGCTGATTAAAACCACAGCAGAGAGTGTGACACCTCTGGGCTGAATCCATTAAAATGATCATGTGCGGATCAGTTCAGAGGTTAAGCTGTTATTTAGCCGCCACATTAAACTTCTTTGATCACTGCCCCCCCCCCCCCCCTGCATGAAATAAAAGACACTTCTGACCTTGTCCACAGCCTCAAACAGTAATCAGTCCCCTGTCTGCAGAGTGAACGGCCTCCTCGCCTCACTCCATCTATTATTTACCCGCAATTATTCAAGACAAAAGTGATTTCTGCCCCAAATATTGACTTCCCAGTGGAATGCAAACTGCAACGCACACTTAGATGGCTTAATTTGTCCTCTGTGAGCGCTCTGCAGGGGTTAGCTGATGAATTAGAGCTGTTATCAAAGCCAGCTGGCTGCAGACAACATGCATTATCTACGTGAATAAAAGCCTTCAGTGGGGAATCCTTCCAGGCGTTCAGAGCAGGTTGAATAAATTCAGCTTTTCACTCTTTCTCATAAAGGCTTCTTTTCAGAGAGCTGCAGATTTAATGGAGTTCTTTATGACACAAATATGAAGCTTAATGACACAAACAAGGAACGAGGTCGCAGGTTTTTATAATGTTTATGTCCCAATGATCATGTTTGACCTCAATAAGACGGACCTGTTAGTTTGCAAAATGTAGAATGGCTTATTCTGACTTCTCTAGTGTGCACATCCGATCAGTCCTGGATCCAAACTTTGGGTTTTTCCCTAATATGCAAAAGCAGGTGTGCTGTCGATGTCACAGGGGCCATGTTTGTTGAAGCTATGGGAAGTAAGCAACACTCAAAAGCTAACAGATGATGCAGAAGAGATTTGATTTTTGGATGCAAACCAAGCCCTGAAACTCTTTTTCAAATACTTCAATGAACTTTTTTAATATTGTGTGTTTCCAAACTAGTAAAGCTATCTCTGCTGCAGCCAGTAACAAGCTAACAAACAATCACAAAGATGCTACAACATCCCTCTGACGCCTGAGTGTGAAAAAGACTAGAACAGAAAGCCTTTGTTGTCACTCAGACGTCATAACAACAATGATTTTTGAAGGATTGGTATCTAAAAACACCAATTTTTTCTTATTTTCAAACCTAAATGTAATAATCAAAGATAAATAAATTAAACATGGACTTTTATATATAGTCAGAAAGCCTATATCAACAGGTGGAACAATGTTCGTTGCACTTTCAATAATGTATTTTGCACGATAAAGATGTAAATGCACAGTATAAAATGTGTATTGCATTGTCGATAATGTATTGTGAAACTTAAAAATATATATTGCACCAAAGATAATGAATACTGCATGTTAAAAGACAATACTGCACAGTATATTGCACTGTAAAAAATGCATACTGAACCATCAAAACGTGTCATACTTGGTTAAAATCTATATTGCATGGTAGTAAATGTATTTAGCTCCCTTAATACTGTATAATGCATGATATTTAATGTATATTGCACTGTAAACAATGTATACTGCACCCTTAAAATACATTATGCACTGTAGATACTGTATATCACACTGGAAAAATGCATGCTGTAGGGTAGATAATGTAAATTGCACCATAAAAATATACATTGCACAAAATAAAATATATATCACACTATCAATAATGTTTACTGTATGTTCAAAATTAGCTCTGCACAGAGGGTGCCACTGTAAATAATGTAAATAGCACCATAACATTGAATAATGCACAGTAGATAATGTTAAATGCACCATCAAAATGTGTATTACTTGGTTAAAATCAATATTGCATGGTATAAAATGTATTTTGCACCCTAAATACTGTACAGTCATGGCCAAAAGTTTTGAGAATGACACAACTATTAATTTTCACAAAGTCTGCTGTTTCAGTTTTTATAATGGCAATTTGCATATACTCCAGAATGTTATGAGGAGTGATCAGCTCAACTGCAATTAATTGCAAAGTCCCTCTTTGCCTTGAAAATGAACTTTATCACCAAAAACACATTTCCACTGCATTTCAGCCCTGCCACAAAAGGACCAGCTAACATCATTTCAATGACACACAGGTGTCACACACATTAACACAGGTGTGGGTGTTGATGAGGACAAGGCTGGCGATCAATCTGTCATGATTGAGTGACTGGACACTTTAAAAGGAAGATGGTGCATGACACCATTGTTCCTCATCTGTAAGCCATGGTTACCTGCAAGGAAACACGTGCAGCCATCATTGCATTGCACAAAAAGGGCCTAACAGGGAAGTTTATAGCAGCGAGTAAGATTGCACCTCAGTCAACCGTCTATTTAATTATCAAGAACTTCAAGGAGAGAGGTTCAATTGTTGCCAAACAGGCTCCAGGGCGCCCAAGAAAGTCCAGCAAGCGCCAGGACCGTCTCCTGAAGGTGTGACAGCTGCGGGATTGGGCCACCACCAGTGCAGAGCTTGCTCAGGAATGGCAGCAGGCAGGTGTGAGTGCATCTGCACGCACAGTGAGGCGAAGACTTTTGGAGGAAGGCCTGGTGTCAAGGAGGGCAGCAAAGAAGCCACTTCTCTCCAGTAAAAACATCAGGGACAGACTGATATTCTGCAGAAGGTACAGGGACTGGACTGCTGAGGACTGGGGTAAAGTCATTTTCTCTGATGAATCCCCTTTCCGATTGTTTGGGGCATCTGGAGGAAGGCTTGTTCGGAGAAGACGAGGTGAGCGCTACCATCAGTCCTGTCTCTTGCCAACAGTGAAGCATCCTGAGACCATTCATGTGTGGGGTTGCTTTTCGGTCAAGGGAGTGGGCTCTCTCACAATCTTGCCTAAAAACACAGCCATGAATAAAGAATGGTACCAGAACGTCCTCCGAGAGCAACTTCTCCCAACCATCCAAGGGCAGTTTGGTGATGAAGAATGCCTTTTCCAGCATGATGGAGCACCTTGCCATAAAGCAAAAGTCAGAACAAAATGGCTCGGGGAACAAAACATTAAGATTTTGGGCCCTTGGCCAGGAAACTCCCCAGATCTTAATCCCATTGAGAACTTGTGGTCAATCCTCAAGAGGCGGGTGGACAATCAAAAACCCACAAATTCTGACAAACTCCAAGCATTGATTATGCAAGAATGGACTGCCATCAGTCAGGATTTGGTCCAGAAGTTGATTGACAGCATGCCAGGGAGAATTGCAGAGGTCTTGAAAAAGAAGGGTCAACACTGCAAATTCTGACTTATTGCATGAATTCTGTGTAATTCTCAGTAAAAGCTTTTGATACTTATGAAATGCTTCTAATTGTATTTCATTATACCATAGAAACATCTGACCATAACACCTAAAAACCCTGAAGCAGCAGACTTTGTGAAAATGTAATATTTGTGTCATTCTCAAAACTTTTGGCCATGACTGTATATTGCAAATGTATAATGCATGGTATTTAATGTATATTGCGGTTTAAAATATGTACCCTGCACCAAAGATCTTATTGCATTGATAGAACTGACACAGAAAGTTATTGTTTTAGTTTTAGGAGCTTTATATTTATGTAAATGTGATATCAGTCATGTTTTGGAGGCTGGAGGGAACTGTTTTTTAAAATAAAGGCGGTCCAGGTGAAAACTAAACAATAATTCAACCCCAAAAAGAACAGCTGTATATCATCCTACGCAAATGTAGTCTCACATGGACCCAGCAATAAGACAGAGAGTGAATGTTCTCTGAAGAAATTATCATAAATTATCATCACTGTCCTAATTACAAGACATTTGAGGAGAAATCTACAAGAAGCAGCAATTTACCTGCCCATCAAGCCCTCGTTAAATTTATGCAAATCCCTCCCTGAGGAGATCCAGAGGTTTCTCTTTTATTTAAAAAGTGCTGAAGCAAGAAGTCAACAAGCTGTGGTTTCCTCCTGCAGGGCGAGGAGAGGAGCCGGCACAAACTCTCGGGAGCGCCAATAAAAAAACAGCGCTTGTTTTTGCAACAGCGGACATGAATCAAAGCAATCGCACAAACCCTGATCCAATCCAGAGAGGAGGACAAGGTGGGGTCAGAGGTCACGGAGCAATCAATTACCCCAGGCACTTTGTTTCATTATTCATAGCACAGCAGAGGAATGCAGCTGCAGGACTCAGACAGATACACACACACACGTGAAGTGGAGTCCCACAGCAGCAGAGCTATTACAGGAGCTGCTCCGAGGGGGACGCCACTCCCATTCAGACCGGTACAAGACCGGACAGAAGTTCAGCTGCACTCAGACCCACAACGAGTCCACAATAAAGAACTTTCTCATTAGAACTGAACGTTTCTCTGCAGCTTGAAGAGTCACAGTAAGACACTTCTACTCAAGAGCACTTGAGGAGGAACCAGACGTCAGATTCTTCAGAGAATCAAAAGAAGATCATTACAGTTTCTCTGTCACTTAAGAACTTGTTACTTCTCTGGAACTTCAACAATATCGTGCACAATGAATAAATGAGCCACCTAAAGTCTCTAAAAGTAGTATGGGAGGTAGAGCCTTCAGTTATCAGGCCCCTCTCCTTTGGAATCATCTACCAGTCAGGGTCAAGGAGGCAGACACCCTCTCTACTTTTAAGAGTAGGCTTCAAACTTTCCTTTTTGATAAAGCTTATAGCTAGAGCTGGATCAGGCTTGGACCAGGTCTTAGTTCTGCTGCTATAGGCTTAGACTGACACACTGGGATCCTGTCTTTCCCTCTCTCTCCTCTCTCTGCCTGTCTCTCACTTTAACTCTTCCTGTCCCATTAAAGTTACTAACCATAGACCTTTCTGGAGTCCCTGAGCTCCCTTGTCTCGTAGGTTCCTCTGGATCTCTGCTGTAGATTCCTTTTTTGGGGTCTGTTATTCATCCTTTCTTTCTTTCTTTCTTTCTTTCTTTCTTTCTTTCTTTCTTTCTTTCTTTCTTTCTTTCTTTCTTTCTTTCTTTCTTTCTTTCTTCATCCCTTGTTTCTTCACACTGGGATCCTGTCTTCCCCTCTATCTTCTCTCTCTGCCTGTCTCTTACTTTAAGTCTTCTTGTCTTCCGGTTTCGATCCCTAAATGTCTTGGTCTTGTCTTGGTCTTGCCCTGCCTTGGTCTTGGTCTTGATCCCTAAATGTCTTGGTCTTGTCTTGGTCTTGCGCTGCCATGGTCTTGGTCTTGACTCGGTCTCGATCCCAAAATGTCTTGGTCTTGTCTTGGTCTTGCGCTGCCATGGTCTTGGTCTTGACTCGGTCTCGATCCCTAAATGTCTTGGTCTTGTCTCGGTCTTGCCCTGCCATGGTCTTGGTCTTGACTCGGTCTCGATCCCTAAATGTCTTGGTCTTGTCTTGGTCTTGCGCTGCCATGGTCTTGGTCTTGACTCGGTCTCGATCCCTAAATGTCTTGGTCTTGTCTCGGTCTTGCGCTGCCTTGGTCTTGGTCTCAATCCCTAAATGTCTTGGTCTTGTCTTGGTCTTGCACTGCCTTGGTCTTGGTCTTGACTCGGTCTCGATCCCTAAATGTCTTGGTCTTGTCTTGGTCTTGCGCTGCCTTGGTCTTGGTCTTGACTTGATCTCGATCCCTAAATGTCTTGGTCTTGCGCTGCCATGGTCTTGGTCTTGACTCGGTCTCGATCCCTAAATGTCTTGGTCTTGGTCTCGATCCCTAAATGTCTTGGTCTTGTCTCGGTCTTGCGCTGCCTTGGTCTTGGTCTCAATCCCTAAATGTCTTGGTCTTGTCTCGGTCTTGCGCTGCCTTGGTCTTGGTCTCGATCCCAAATGTCTTGGTCTTGTCTTGGTCTTGTCCTGCCTTGGTCTTGGTCTCAATCCCTTAATGTCTTGGTCTTGTCTTTGTCTTGCCCTGCCTTGGTCTTGGTCTCAATCCCTTAATGTCTTGGTCTTGTCTTGGTCTTGCCCTGCCTTGGTCTTGGTCTCAATCCCTAAATGTCTTGGTCTTGTCTTGGTCTTGCGCTGCCTTGTTCTTGGTCTCGATCCCTAAATGTCTTGGGCTTGTCTTGGTCTTGCCCTGCCTTGGTCTTGGTCTTGATCCCTTAATGTCTTGGTCTTGTCTTGGTCTTGCCCTGCCTTGGTCTTGGTCTTGATCCCTAAATGTCTTGGTCTTGTCTTGGTCTTGCCCTGCCTTGGTCTTGGTCTCAATCCCTAAATGTCTTGGTCTTGTCTTGGTCTTGCCCTGCCTTGGTCTTGGTCTCGATCCCTAAATGTCTTGGTCTTG
The DNA here is from genome assembly GCF_009762535.1 of Notolabrus celidotus. Lineage (NCBI taxonomy): Eukaryota > Metazoa > Chordata > Actinopteri > Labriformes > Labridae > Notolabrus > Notolabrus celidotus. Next base: position 464,914 of record NC_048292.1, read on the forward strand.
TCTTGGTCTCTGGTCTTGGACATGTCTTGGTCTCGGTTAATGTGGTCTTGACCACAACACTTCAACCCTGTTTTGCAAAACTTGACCCAACGTCTGTGACACTGACCCCAAACATGGACGAGCTTTTTATGCAGATTTCAGCTCATAGAGAGGAGTGACCGCTGAACTCCACATGAAGACCTGACAGGCTGATTAACAGCTCCTGACAGCCAATCAGGGCAGCTTTCAATCTGAGTTTAACAGACTGACATCTGACACAACTTTCTAATAACCGGTCACAACAGAAGGCGTCCATTCTTATGCTTTGGTCGCTGCAGAGAGTTACACCCTGTAGCTTTAATACGACTCATTACAGAGACAAATGTGATGAATGGTCTGTGCACAAACCTCCAAATCTGAGCCCTGCCCTGCGTCTGGACGGCGACACCAGCTCCTTGACGATCTGAAGGACCTGCATGGTCACGGGAAGGCGGCGGTAGAGGCAGCCGGACTCGCCACAGGGCGGGGGCAGCCCATCTTTGCCCTCTTGCCTCCCACAACCTCATCCCTTTCTGGCTCCTTCCTCAGGACTCATCCTCTTAATCCACATCCTGACTCCCAGCTTCCACAAATCCTGATTCCAGCATCTCAAAAGGAAAGCTTGTGCTCTGGGAACTTTTCAGGGTAGTAGTCTGCTTCCTCTGGACTTTATACCTGACACCTGCTCCAAACGCTGCCTTTAAATCCCAACTCCTCCACCGGCAGCTGCTGGAAGTAACCGAGGATGTTTGCTCTCAGCGCCGACTCTCTGCAAACTGCCTGTGTTCATGTGCCGTGTGATGTTTGGGGTGTGTGTGGCTCAGCTGGAGCGCTCGCACACTCTCTTCATTTCGCGGTCAAATGAAGAAGAGGCAGAGAAGCAGAACAAAGCAATCTTCCTCTTCTTCTTCTTTTTCAGTCTTCTGTTGCTCTGAACACCTGGATGCTGTGTCTCGATGCGTGCACAGCTTCCCCCGGTGATGATGCTCCTCAACTGTCCAACTCTCTCACATCCTTCTCTGACCCCTCGTTTCTTCTCACATCCATCTCTCTCTCTCTCTCTCTCTCTCTCTCTTCCTGTCGCCCTCTCCTCCAGAGGTCCAAACGCTGTCTGCCTCGCTCGCTGTCCTCTCCTCACATCCTCTAAATTCTTATTAATGAGCGCTTCCACTCACTCACTCACTCACTCACTCTCTCTCCACTCCTCTCTTCTCCTCTTCTCATTGTGTCGCTCTCCGTCTCACTCACCCGCCCCCCCTTTTTATTTCTCATGCACACTTACTGTGAAGCTGAGAACACGAGCAGAATGTAATGGGGTAAGGAATGTGTGTGTGAGATGATTTGTACCCGGCAGCAGCTTCAGTAACGATGCCGCCTTCAGGTGACGCCCTCTCACATCTTCAGCTTGTCATTGTCACAACCTTCACCTCCTCACATCCTCACCTCCTCACCTCCTCACATCCTCTGCTCTCTGGGTGAAGGTGTGTTAATTGCTTTAATCTTCTTCTTCTCTCTCTCACCTCTTTGATAAAGTGACACAGCTTCAATTATGGCTGTAAAATATTAAATACAAATTAAAGACCTTAATGCATTGTTCACTTCTGCAGAACTTTGCACAGGTTCAAAGACAGTTTCTCTTTTTCCAAAGTCACAACACTAAACTCTGACATGCACAGATGCCCCGCCCATTATCCCCCTGTCATCTTATCCTTGCTCTCATTGCACATTTCTGTTAGTGCAATATATCATCCAGTGCAATCAACATAATCAACTCTGCAATAAACATTTTGATTGTGCAATATCTATTAAGTACCATGCAATTAATTTACAATTTGCAATATTCATTATCTACTGTACAATTAATCTTCACTGTGCAATAAACATCATACCATGCTATATTCATCAATCATTGTGCAACATGCATTACTTTATAATTCATTTTTACTGTACCTTGTACATTATCTACCGTGCATTATGTTAAATACAGTATTTTACTTTATTCTGTCCTGTTAATTTTATTTTTTCTTCATGCATTGTTTCTTGTTTCTTCTTAATTTTAATAATCTACATTTTTCAATGTTGTTCCTTTTAAACTATACTTTGTAAGGTGACCTTTGAGTGTTTTTAAAGGTGCCTATAAATAAAATTATTCATTTATTATTATCATTATTAATTTATTATTACAGTTATTATTAATATTATTATGTAGTTTTATTTTTTATTTAATTGTATTATTTTTATTTATTTTATAATAAATTATTTTCATTCAATTTGTAATTATTACTGTTATTAAAACATTATTATCATTATTATTATTCATCTTTATTATTATTATTAAACGTCATCAGCATTCTTCATCTTCATCATTATTATGTATTATCATTATAGTCAATTATTATTATTAATATTTAGCATTAACTGTGCAATATTCAGTTAATTCTTAAACTTATGTGTGATTGATTTGTTACTGCTGATGCATGAATGTTGCACCTTTAAACCAGTTAAGCAGTTCTCAGTTTTGTTGTAAATTACATAAATAAATATATATTAATATAAAAATGTTTTTCTATTTTTGTAAAGTTACATTTTGTCCATCTACTACAACCTGTAACCCCCATGGAGTTCCTCAGGGATCACATCTCGGTCCTGCTATCTTTCCCTGTTTGGCCCGGCTCGCCTTCCCTGCATGTTTCTCATCTTAGTTTAAAGTGACAGCGTCCTGTAACCGCCCTCTGAGCACATGTTGGTTATTGACTAATTGATTGCATTACCCTCGATGACGACCTCTTCCATCTCCTTCCAACACGAGAAAAGAGAGATACATTTTCAGAGATATCAACAAACGTGCAGCACTTCCTGCTTTTCATAACATCTTACATCAGGAGCATGCACAGGCTGTACGGACCCTAACCCTAACCCTGAAGTTGAATGATCATCAAACAGATTTTTGGAGTTGGTGGTCGCCACATTTGGAGGTTCATTGGGCAAAAAACTGACTCATAGAATTGGCATTTTTACTAATGCACCTGACCTTTGTTTTGATTATCCAATAACTGAGTACAGCACAAACATCATAATAATATCTGTTATCCCTCCACCTCTCTGCATCTCTCCATCTTTCCTCCCCGGAGTCCTCGTCTGTCTTGTTTACTCTCCACCCTTATCCATTATTTCATCTCTAATCAGTCCACATGCAGCCTCTCCTCCCCGTTAGTCCGTCTAACTGCATCTCTGCGCTGTAATAAATCCATTTAAACTTCAAATTAGAGATGAATCCTCCATGCTGTCGTTTCTTCACCTCCGTTAGAGTTCATCCAACATGTGCATCAACGCAATCTATCTGCTTTATTAAAGTCAGACATGATGGAGCTTTGGGAGACACAAGCTTTCTTCAACTAAATCAGCATTTTAAACATTTTAATATTAAATATGACTTAAAGCAACACGAGCACGCATGAATATAAGAAGAACTGAGATGTGTTTTCTATATTCTGATTCCAAGTCCCGTCAGAAACCGTGCTTTAGGGGTTTGCTTCTGTTTGCATCAAGTCAGAGGACATGTTTTTGTTTCTCTGGCACTAGATCTGATGAATGACAACAAAGGGTGCATTTGGACCAAGAGTCCCGGGGTCTTTTAGCCCCCAGAACTACTTCCCCCTGAACTAAAAGGTTCCTGTGCCCCCATTGTTGTCTGGTTGAAGTCCCGGGTAGATTGTGTAAATCAGGCCAGTGACGTATGGAGAAAAAAAAGTAAATGCACTACACCACCAGACCAGTAGAGGGCAGTAACACAAAGACGAATGCCATTCATCACAGATGACACCATAGAAGCAGACGGACAGGCAGGTATCATTATGAGCAACGCAACAGTTAGCCTGTTAGCATGAAGAGACTCAGCTGGTCTGTTTTAGATGGTGCTATATTTCATCACAGATGGATTCACTGAATCAACACGTGAGAGGAGATAAGCGCGAGTAGCAAAGACGTTTCAACACGGCTTTAAAATCCTTTTGAACTCAAAAAGCCGTGATCGCAGAGATCGACCGGTGTTTTGGTTTAAACGGCGACCCTGTTAACTGGAGACTCTCAGCCGGATGCATCCCTCATAAACGTCTTTAGACCATCATTAAATATCTGATGAGGATATTTTGAAATCTTAATAAATACTAAACTAGTTTGCATTCCCAGGAACTCCCTCTGTGTTTCAACAGCTGTGTAAACTCCACAAACACTGACACGTTCAGCTGAAGGTCTCCAGTTTACAGGGTCACTTTTAAAAGCGGAACACCGGAAGGAGAGACGCATTCACGGTGGGCTGAGAGAAGACTACTGTTACAAGCTGCTAAATCAAGAGAATCACAGCTTCTTCTTTTGAAAAGTACACACACATACAAAAAAGATAGAACAAATAAAAACTGATGAAAGAAAGAAAAATCAAGAGAATCACAGATGGAAAAAACAATGACTGTGAATGGTTTTTGGAAAAAATGGACAAAAAAAATGGAGAAAAAAAAAATCGAAAAAAAAAAATTTGACAAATGAAAATTTGAAAAAAAAAAAGTGACCAAATATTTTTTTTTTGAATATTTTTTTTTTTTTTTGAAAAATTTTAATTTTGGAGAAAAAAATTTTAATTTTTTTTTTTATTTTTTTTTTAACTATTGAGAATTTTTTTTAGGAATCTTTTCTTTTTTTGAAAAATTAAAATTTTCAAGAAATTTTTTTGGCAAAAACAAAATGAAAAAAAAAATTTGGCAAAAAAGTTGACCCGGAAAATCACAGCTTCTTCTTTTGAAAAGTACACACACATAAAAAAAAGATAGAACAAATAAAAACTAATGAAAGAAAGAGAAATCAAGAGAATCACAGATGTGTGTGATGTTATTGTGGACGGAGGGAGGAATAAAAACACTACGGTTAATCTACCAATCAGACACGCTCAGCATTGCAGGCCCCGCCCCCTGAAAGTCCCTGGACCTTTGGAAAGTACTTCCCCCCTAGCAGGGGCTTTTTAGGGGGGAGATTATCTACCCCTGAACTAAATCTAGACCCTGGGTCCACCGGTCGAAAAACGCCTCAAGAAATCCAATGAATCCACTTAAAACTACAATAATATTATTTTTTAAAGGCATATTGACAACTTCATAAAACAAATATCACTTCCTCCTCCTCCTCTAATCAGATTTTTCCCAGCAGCCCTGGCGGTGAGTAATCTCATCCTACATTATATCTGTGTTGCAGCCCGGTCAGAAGATGAAGTGACCTTAAAGCGGTGACACATGACCACAGCATGCCATTAGTGCTCAATGCCATGTTGTACACACACACACCCAGCATTACATCACACACACACACATACACACACAGACATGTGCACACGCTGCACACGTGCTCAAGGAGGGCAGGGAGCGGCAGGTTCATCATTTACAGTAAAGGAGTCGCCGTAAAACACCTGCTTTATATGAACTGTGTTTTTCTCTCCATCATAAACATGCACACACGTTCCCCCTCTCTCTCTCTCTCTCTCTCTCTCTCTCTCTCTCTCTCTCTCTCTCTCTCTCTCTCTCTCTCTCTCTCTCTCTCTCTCTCTCTGTGTGTTGCAGTATTAATGTGCCCTTGTGATGAAACCTGCATGCCTGGTCGATGTTGAGACTTCAGCTCAGAGTCAAAAAGGTCCAATTACAGCCTCACGCTGCCGGACTGAGTCGAGCCTGCGTCTGCTGTTGCTATGTCTCAGACTCTCTGTTGCCATGAGGCTGTGACCCCGACACACGGAGGTAAAATATTATTAGCCTCTCTCAAATGTAATGGCGTCCAATTTTCTTTGATTACAGCAGAGCAAACATGTACCATCCGTCTGAAAACTTCATCACAGACCAACTAAGGATCATGAGTGTTCTCTGGATCCAAAGAAGCCACAGCTACATCTGTGTTCCTTCAGTGCTGCTGGATCTCTGAGAACCCTTTTAGCTTGTGGTTCATTAAAGGTCAGGAACAGGACCAACTAGTTTCCTTCCTCCTGATCCAAAATAAGGAACTTTTCAAACCCTGTTTCTTTCCTGTGCTCAGTTATCCTTCATCCCCGCTGCGTGGTCTTGTTCTGCAGCCATCAGGGTGCAGAAAGAACTGTGAAACTTTCCCTGCACTTCAAGAGGGATCATCAAAGGTTTCAAACATGTGAGGGAGGTGAGAGAGACATGTGAGGGAACAGGAGAGAGGCGCAGGGAGAAGAATCGACCAGCGGCTGAGTCCTGAGTCGTAGTGAAGCAGGAGGATATTGATGGAGTCCTCCTCCGGGCAGCTCCGAAAGGTCCTGTCATACAGAAGGTCTCCCACTAACAGCGGATCAATAGACCCTCCACCAGTCCCCTCCTGTAACACCCACCTGACTGAGAGGAGACAGGTGCTGCTGGCCTGAGTGAGTCGCTGATGCATTGTCTCTTGAGTTTAAAGGTTCGATAAGAGGCAGACTGGCGGAGGTTTGTTTCGCTCAAACTAGACGCCGTCAATGCCGCCATCAGGGGTTCGATCGTGGCGGGGACAAGAGACGCTGTGCAGGTTTTTGTAGAGCTGATAATCAGGGAGGCAACTGTTTATAAGTGGAGGTTATTTTCAGAATGATCAATTTATTACTAGAAAAGGAAAAGAGACACTAAATTCTCAGATTTGAGAAAGTAAAACCAGTTGGGACCCAATTCAGGGTCTGCAACATTCAAAGTCTGCATCTGAAGACCGAATGCGTCCCTGCAGAGCGTCAAAAGCTCCTCCAAATGCAGCCAACAAATGTGTCCTACTGTTTGCAGGATGTGGAGGATGCATGGGGTGCATCCTTAGCAGCTAAACACACTCACCGGACACTTTACTAGGTACACCTTGCTAGTTAAAGGTTGGACCCCCTTTGGCCTTCAGAACTGCCTTAAATCTTCGTGGCATACTTTCAACAAGGTGTTGGACACATCCCTCAGAGATGTTGGTCCATATTGACATGACAGCATCATGCAGTCGCTGCAGATTTGTCAGCTGCACATCTATGATGCAAATCTCCCGTTCCACCAAATCCCAAAGGAGCTCTACTGGATTGAGATCTGGGGACTGTGGAGGAAGGTGGAGTACAGTGAACTCATCGTCACGTTCAAGAAACCAGTCTGAGATGATATGAGCTTTGTGACATGGTGCAGTATCCTGCTGGATGTAGCCATAAGAAGATGGGTACACTGTGGTCTCAAAGAAAGAAGAAGAAGAAGAAGAAAGGTACTTCATTAATCCCCGGGGGGAAATTTTTCCACTCATGTTATATTTTTCGGTCATGCTTTAAACACAGTTTTGGTGTATATACATACAATGTTATGCACAAACATGCAGTGGACATGCACTTAGGGAGAGATGTCAGAGTGAGGATGCTGGCATCAACCGGTGCACCCAAGCAGTTGGGGGTCCGGTGCCTTGCTCAAGGGCACCTCGGCATGCCCAGGCAAGTGAACCAGCATCTCTGGCCACCAGTCCGCTTGCCAAACTTTGTCCATGCTGGGACTTGAACTGGCGACCTTGTCCCTGTGGACTGAGCTACTGCCACCATGGTCAGCAACAATGCTCAGGTAAGCTGCAGCTTTTAACCCTTCTGGGTCCATTTCCACACCGCAGCATCAAAGTGACGTATGCTATTACAGATCACGTGACAGGAAGACGCAGCTTCAATGAGTTACCGTTCCAACTCCAGTGTAAAGTCCAAACTTTGAGGGACATAATAAGTCATGAATTGTTTTGATTGACAATATAATCATGGAGTTACATCGGTCTTTTTTCATCACGTTTGGTGCATGTTTTGCTGTGGAGCCACACCTCCCTGAGCCCTGGGAAACAGAGGAGGGGGCGGGGACATAGCTTATTATGTAGCTATTAAATACGGCGTGCCAAAAGGGTCAAAACAGGATGCAATTTAAAAAAGACGGCATGGATTTCAGACCTTAATTGCAGCGTGACTAAAGCTTGGCTGCAATGGTTGAAACTTGAAATTCTACCTGTTTGCAGACGATGTGACGATTTATCCACGTCTTATATTTCATGTATTCTGTCTTCTACTTATTTATAAGCTCTCAGCAGCTCCTAAAACTGATACAGAAACTTCAGGATGCTTCTGATTCCATCTGGGATCTTTGAAAAATGCATTTTTTACAGTCTACTTGGGAAAAAGTGAGTTTTCTCAGTCGAAATCCACTTTTGATGATCCCGAGAGCAGAATGATAAAAACTCAGCCGAGAAAGAAAAAGTGAGAGGCGGTGAAACAAAAAGCCAGAGCTCTGGTGGATTACAGAGAAGTGCTCCATGTGAAATATTAACCAAGAGAGAACAGGAAGACGGATTTGGAGGGAAGACAAAAAGACCTCCTCATTGTCTCCATTTCTCAGATTCAGTCCAGAACCGTCTTCATCACAACACCAGCGCCTGTAAATCTCCTCCGCCTGTCAGGAAACGACTTGTGAGTGTTTTTTATGGACGCACAACTTCAACTCCCTCCACAGAAAATCAAAACACACACCACTCTATCATCTCCGCGGCCTCGCCTGAACTTGTGTCTCTCTTGTGCGCCGCGAGAAAGTGGCGACACCAATTTGACACAGCACTCCTCTCCATAATTCTCTGGATCTGCTCCCTCTTCACTCGCTCTCTGAAGTGGTTTGTTTCAGCAGGCGGAGGGGACTCACACACTCACAAAAACACACACACACACACACAAATCACGGGGACATAACGGCGGAGTGAACACACATTGCTGTGTTGTCCTAATGGTGGTTTTCTGCTGGAGGGGTGATTGAATTAGGCGAGGTGCTGATTGCTGGGTGCATTGATTAATGCTGCCTGCTGTGGCTCAGTGCGTCGTGGCACTCAGAGTCCTGCTGCTGAATGCCAATGAGACCAAACACAGAGGGACAGTAGGAGCACAAACACCCGTCCACATTTTAACAGGTGCAGCTTTTAATTCAACTCACACCTTCACTCAAATGAAAACTCACAGACACAAAAGTATTACAGACGAAATAAAGTCCAAAAATCTCCTCTCAATCCTTTCAAGTGTTATCTATAATTCATGTCTCATTAGGGGTCACAGGGACTGGATCCTCTCCCAGCTGTTACCATGTGAGAGGCAGGATGCACCCTGGACAGGCTGCCAGCCTATTACTGGGCACATATAGACCCACAACCAGACTTACGGGCAATTTAGAGTCACCAGTTAGCCAAACGAGCATGTCTATGGACTGTAGGAAGGAGCCAAAGTACTCAGAGGGAACCCACACATGCATGAGGAGAACATGCAAACTCCACATAGAACCAGGAACCTTCCTGCTGTGAGGTACTATAAACATCTTTTAATGTTTTGGCCTCATAATTTGCAGAATGCCTCTAGAATAACAAATAATCTGCCATGGACCTCTCCTGTAACTCAACAGCAATGCTAATGTAGCTAACTATCATGCTAACAAGTTAATACGCAAAAAACACCATTCTAATGATCCAAATTGTAGCATGAATGTCACAGTGACTTAAAGCTAGCATGCTTATAAGTTTGTATGCAAAAACTGCAATGCTACCTTGCAAACTGGCTTACTAGCATACACTTGTGGTTTAATATACTATGTTTTGGATTTCAAGATGTAACTTGTATTTTATCAGTGACTCTAAACTTGCACATGGAAAGCTAGCAGGCTAATGAGTTATTATGCAAGTAACACCCATTCTAATGATCTCAATTATATCAAAAGTGTCCCAGTGACTCTAAACTAGCATGCAAAGCTAGCATTCTAACAAGCTACTAAGCAGAAAATAGCATGCTAACATGCAAATCAGCATATTATCATTTACTTGTGGTTTAATATGCTAGGTTTGATTGTTAAAATCCAAATTCTAGCATGAATGTTCCAGGGCCTTTCAGCTAGCATGCAAAGCTAGCATGCTGTCGAGTTATTAGGCAAAAAGTAGCATGCTAAATTGCAAACTAGTATATTAGCATTCACGTGTGGTTTAATATGCTATGTTTGAGTGATAAAATCCAAATTGTAGAATGAATGTTCCAGAGACTTTACGCTAACATGCAAAAGCTAGCAAGCTAAATGGAAAACTGGCATGTAAGCATGTACTTGTGGTTTAATTTGCTATGTTTGATTGATAAAATCCAAATTGTAGCATTAATATGACAGTGACTTTAAGCTAACATGTACAGCTTGCATGCTAACAAAGTTATTATGCAGAAACTAGCATGCTAAAATGCAAACTGGCCCACTAGCATTCACTTGTGGTTTAATATGCTACATTTGTCTGATTAAATCCTAGTTTTAGCAGGAATGTCACATTGCCTTTAAGCTAGCATGCGAAAGCTACTATGCTATTGAGTTATTTAGCAAAAACTAGCATGCTAAATGGAAAACTGTCCCATTAGCATTCACTTGTGGCTTAATATTCTATGTTTGATTGATAAAATCCAAATTGTACTATTAATGTCATAGTGACTTTAAGCCAGTGTTCAAAAACTAGCATGCTCACAAGTCATTATGCTAAAAACTACCATGCTACCATGCAAACTGGCCCATTAGCATTCACTTGTGCTTAATATGCTACATTTGTCTGATAAAATTCAAGTTTTAGCATGAATGTCACATTGCCTTTAAGCTAGCAAGCGAACAAGCTTATTTGCACACTAGCATCCCACAGTACTCCAAGGTAGTAAATAAATATTCAGACAGGTTTGGTGGGTTGCTCTGTTACAGCAAAGACACAATGTATGACCCACATTTTAAAACCTGTAGTAAAAAAATAAGAAGAACTTGTTTAACTGAGGCTAACTCTGGTACCGATAGTGAGCGTGGGAATGTTTAAACTCCCACATCACTAACAAGCTCAGACACTCTCTTGTGGGAAGTTAAACCAGATCAGGCACTTTTTTCCAGGACTAAAACAAAGTTCCTGGATCTTTTTTGGGACCCTGATCTCTCTGGTGGGAATACTGAATCCCTCCAAAGGTTCCTGGTCCTTCAGTAAAGTTCTTGCAGTGGAAACATGGCTTAAGCTGAATTAAGAACATGTTTACATCCTTGTAAAGTTGTTCTGACTGAAGTGTTATCAAACAGGTTCTTACTTACTCTTCTGATAGACCTGAAGCAACATCATCCCAGTGGAGGCATGTTTCCCAGCAGATGATTAAGATCCAACGACTGTTTCCTAGTTTTTCACAATAAAACACCAAACATCCTTCACTAACTCTTATCCTCTAAAACAAAAGATCTGAATTCATCCTCTCCTCCACGTCCAGCACTCCATAAAGACAACAGCTCAGAGTTTGAGTCAGCATTTTGAAAAGTTAATGTCTCTGGCTGCAGCTTCAGGAGGAGGAGGGAGGAGAGGAGAGGAGGAGGGGGGAGGTGGGATTCCCCAGAATGCCCTCCTCTCTCTTTGACTTTCTCACTCCCTTTCCTCCCTCCCTTTCCTCCCTCCTTCCTCTTCAGGCCTGGCTCGGTGCCACAGCGAGCGAGGGAATGGGAACGGACGGGAAAGAAAAACATTAGCTCTCTGCCTCACACTTCCTGTTTGCCCTCCCGTGTCATTTCCTGTTTGAAGTGTGCAGATTTTTTGGACCAATCGGAGTTTGGGGAAATGTTCCACTTGTCCTTCACGGCATGACATTTTTCCAACACCACCTGTCCTGCGTTATCAACGTCACTGCCTCTAACCTCGGTGCAGACTTGTTCTCTGGAACGTTCTTTCATATTTGAAGCGAGGACAGATTTTGGCTTCTCTTGTGAAAGTTTTAAAAATGGAGGACAGATGAAAATAGATGATATCCTTAGAAATTAAAGTCTAAGTCATTCTTTTGAATTCCCAAACCTTCATCCTGCTTTACCGCCCTCAAACTCACAACATGCTCGCACATCTCAAACACACTGAGCCGCTCTGACTTGACAACATGTTCTCTGACTGTTCTGTGTTTCCCCGCTCTGAACCACAGTGGTTAACTTTAATTTGTTGCATTTTAAAATGTGGTTTGTTTTGGGTTCTGTGACGCTTCATAAAACCCAAACCAGCATGAGTAAACACGGGTCACATGACTCATAAGTGGTGCACTCGTGTGGTTGGAGAGAACTTTTATGGCGTCTCTGCAGCCAGGATGGAAGTGTTTCTGCTCTGGACGCGTTTTTAATTCCCCCTTCATATAAATCAAGAAGGACAGACAGACAGAGACACATCTAGATTGGGAATAAATGATCTAACTTGGACTCTATCTGGAGTCACAGTTGTGTATTAGTTCGAGCGTCTGAATCATGCCTGCAGACGTTTGTTTCGTGTCGTCTCTGATAAACTACTGACGTCAAAAAAAGCCCCAAAACTGACTTAATGGAGATTTCTTGTGCTCAGCTGCACAAACAGGCATCTCTCCAAATGGCACATTGCCTTCATGGTGGCATGCCGAGCGAGTATTACTGATGGCAATCAAACGTCAACATCCTTCTTAAAACACTCATAAAAATGTCCTCTTTCTTATAAAGAAGCGGGGCTCCTCTAAAGTAGGACAAATATCCCGTCTCCTTGGAGGTTGAGTCAGGACATGTTCACTTCATGGACTAAAGTTTCATTCAGCTGAACAGGAAGGCATGAAGACCAGATCCTATCCTAACAGGATACAAAGTCTTGGCTCTTCTTATTTATCAGATTTGCAGATTTTTCTTTTTTTAAAATGTTTTCTATTTGAAGTTGTTTTTATGTAAAGCACTTTGTGTACGCTTTATAAATAAAGTCTGATTGATTGATTGATTGATTGATTGATTGATTGATTGATTGATTGATTGATTGATTGATGAGGTCCAACCTTTCTGTAAATACTGTAAAAGAATCGGTCTCACCTCCAAAAATGTGAATATTTGCTGGTTTTCTTGAATCTTGTAAAGGTGGAAAATGAATATTGATAGATTTTTGATGCTTACTTAAAGAAAACAACACATTTAATAAGTCAAGGGGGCTCTTAGGCAAGGCAAGGCAAGGCAAGGCAAGGCAAGGCAAGGCAAGGCAAGGCAAGGCAAGGCAAGGCAAGGCAAGGCAAGGCAAGGCAAGGCAAGGCAAGGCAAGGCAAGGCAAGGCAAGGCAAGGCAAGGCAAGGCAAGGCAAGGCAAGGCAAGGCAAGGCAAGGCAAGGCAAGGCAGCTTTATTTGTTGCATTTCATACACAAGGGCAACTCAATGTGCTTTACATTAAAACATTAAAAGCATTGGAGACATTCAGACAGGCATAAAAGAACAATTAAAATGACAAATATAATAAAACAGAAAAGAAAAGGAAAATTAGAAATATATTAATTTAAAGTGAGTTAAAATAATCTAAGATAGGAAGGCAGTGGTAAATAAAAAGGTCTTAGTCTTTGATTTTAAAGAGGTGAGAGTTGGAGCAGACCTGCAGCTTTCAGGGAGTGTGTTCCAGATATGTGGAGCATAATGACTAAACGCTGCTTCACCATGTTTCCTTCTGACTCTAGGGACTGAAAGCAGACCAGTACCTGATGATGACCTCAGAGGTCCAGGTGGTTCATACAGTAGTAGCAGATCAGCCTAAACCATTCAGTGCTTTATAAACCATCAGCAGGATTTTAAAGTCTATTCTCTGACAGACAGGAAGCCAGTGTAGAGATCTAAGAACTGGAGTGATGTGGTCTACTTTGTTGGTCCTTGTTAGGACTCGAGCAGCAGCATTCTGTATGAGCTGCAGCCGTCTGATGGACTTTTTAGGGAGTCCTGTAAAGACCCCGTTACAGTAGTCTAGTCTCTAGGAGTTTTTCTGCATCCTGCTGAGACATGAGTCCTTTAATCCTTGATATATTCTGAAGGTGATAGTAGGCGGACTTTGTAATTGTCTTAATGTGGAAGGTCTGAGTCTAAGACTACACCAAGGTTTCTGTCTTGGTTTGAACATTTCATCTGTGCAGATTGGAGCTGAGCAGTAACCTTTAACCTTTCTTCCTCCAAAAACAATCATTTCAGTTTTTTCTTTGTTTAACTGAAGAAAGTTCTGTCTCGTCCAGTCATTGATTTGTTCAATGCATGTACTCAGTGTTTGTATGGGACTATAATCCCCTGGTGATATGGTGATGTAAATGTGTGTGTCATCTGCATAGCTATGGTATTTTATTTGGTTGTTTCTTATTATCTGACCTAAGGGGAGCATGTAGATGTTGAATAGCAGAGGCCCCAGAATGGATCCTTGAGGTACTCCACATACGATTTTCATCCGCTCAGATGTGTATTTACCTACAGACACAAAATAGTCCCGGTCATTTAAATAGGACTTAAGCCAATTTAGTACTGCACCAGAGAGTCCCACCCAGTTTTCAAGTCTGTCCAGTAGCATCTTGTGGTCAACTGTCAAAAGCAGCACTAAGATCAAGTGAGACCAAAACTGAAATTTTGCCATTGTCTGTGTTTAAATGACTTAGAAGGACTTAGAGTTCATAGACCAAACCATCGATCTCTAAATTGTGTATTCAGACTTATTAATAAAGAATAATCAAAGTTTCAGACCTGAACAAAACAAAGAAACATATAAACTTTATTTCAAACTAGTTTTTCCCTTCTTCCCAAGTTAAAAGAAAATAAATCTGAAAATGAAAAGAGGACTAAATGTTCAAAAGTTCAACCTGAAAGAATCCAAACAAACCTCCACCAACGCCGGATAAATCAGAGAGCCAATAAATCCCTCCGTGAGTCCACATCCAGACCCGGAGCTGACCTCTCCCAGGCCGGAGCGACCCGCCTCACTGTAAACAGCCACACAAAGGTGGGACATTCAAGGGCTCCTGCAGAGGGAGCTCGGTAAACACTGTGTGTGTGTGTGTGTGTGTGTGTGTGTGTGTGTGTGTGTGTGTTGTTTACAAGGCGACAGTGAGGTAAACAGCTGGTGGAGTAAAGCAGAGAACGGGGGGAGGAAGAAGAAGAGGAGGAGGAGGAAGAAGAGGAGGTCTGACGTACGCAGAAGAAGACAGCTGAAGATGAACGACTGCGGCACGGACGTGGGAGTCGACGGAGATTACCCAGAATGCTCCACTCTCACCCCCCGTCTCAATCACACACACACACACACATGCATGAATTCATACATCACGCAGTCGATCAGGTGTATCCCGCTTGACGTTGGTCGATAAGGTTCGTCATTTATCACAGGGTGACGGGATGTTTGTCACTGTGTGCGTCTGCGTGTGGTGTGTGTGTGTGTGTGTGTGTGTGTGTGTGTGTGTGTGTGTAGTTCCTCCCTCCTCACTGGTTTTACTGTAACACAGCTGTCCCTGATGTCACCGGGAGGTTACAGAAATGTTGCTCCCTGATAAGTTATTCATCAACACTTGATCTCTAAACCACAACCACCTCACATGTCAGTGTGTTGGTTTGTTTGATGTCACACCTTAATCTCTCTCTCTCTCTCTCTCTTCATCTCCCTCTATCCCTCTCTCCAACACGGTCTCAGCAGATGTGTGTCTAACATGAGTCTGGTCCTGCTGGAGGTTTCTGCCTGTTAAAGGAAGTTTGTCCTTGCCACTGTAACTTGCTAAATGCTGCAAAGTGCTCTGCTCATGGTGGATTAAGAAGCTATGGGACACTCATGCTTTGATGAAGTTGGTTTCCAATTGTAGTGACAGATCCATGTGCTTAAAGCTCCTAAGACACTTCAGTCCCAAGGTGAGAGGGTCACTGGCTAATAACAGAAAGGACTCTGCTTGGTTCTTAAGCATATCCTGTGTATTAATGGACGTAGCATCCAGGACGTCACCCATCTGTTTCTGAGGCTGATCGGCGGTGGCAGCCATATTGGAAATACTGAACTCAACCTAACGTCTGTGGAGCTAGTGTGAGGTAAAGAGGCGGGGCTTTAGCCTCCTCACTTGTCTTCAATTAGTCCAGAACGCTGCTGCAAGGCTGTTGACCAAGTCCAGACGGACAACCCACATCACTCTGATTCTATCTTCCCTACATTGGCTTCCAGTTAAATTTAGGATTCATTTTCAGGTTCTTGTTTTTGTGTATAGAGCTCTGCATGGTCAGGGATCCTGAATATATCGCCAACCTGCTCCACCCCTATCTCACCGGTAGGTCACTCAGGTCTCCTGATCAGGGCTTGCTGGTTGTCCATTGAGGACAAAAAGTGACCGTGTGTTTGAAGTGGTGGCACCAACATGGTGGAACACTCTTCCTGTAAATGTTCACTGAGCTGTTTCTGTTGTCCCCTTTAAAAAACTCTTAAAGACACATTTATTTAAACAGGCCTTCCACTCACCTTCTACAGACTAATGTTTTAATTATGCTGTTGTCTGTTTCTGTTTTATGATTTCATTTTTTTTTATGATTTCATTTAAATTGAATATTTTTTCTGTGAAGCACTTTGTGATTTTATTCTATGAAAGGTGCTTTACTAAATAAAATGTACTTTCTTACTTCCTCACTAACAGCCTGTCAATCAAGTCAGCCACGCCCTTATTTGGGCAAAACTTGTAATTTTTTTAATTTACAAAAAAAAGCAAAAATTAATAAATAAAATGTCTACAAGACACATAAATGAAAAAAAATCAGTTAAAATAAAAATTTTAATAAGAATAAATTAAATTAAATAAGTAATAGTACATGCTGCATGCAGCTAGTTTAATGATAGAGAGTCACTGCCTGATGCAAATATGTACAGCAATGTTAAATGTTGTCCTGTTGTGTCTGCATGTCATCTTTAACATTTCCTTATTGCTGCTTCCTGATTGTCTTCATCCGTGTATTTTATGTTCATGGACACTTTCTCAAAGACGGTCATATCATGTCCTTATGTAGCTTTTAGTCATTTTTAATCACATGGTGATGTTTGTACTTTTCTTTTCTTCTCTTGTTTGTTTGTTAGTTTGTGTTTTGGTTTCTCCTCTCCCTTCTTATTTTGATTTTATTTAATTTTGTGTTTTATCTTAATCTCTTTAGGGAGCCTTTTTAACATCTGGCAAGGGACTATGGATGTAAACTAGCCTTTTGGCTAACTCTGGCATATTTACAGAAGTGTTAATTAATATGCATGGTCCTTTTAAGTAATAAAAAAAAATTAAAAATTAAAAAATTACCCTTAAAATCTTAAAAAATAACAAATTATAATAACTTCACCCCGTACAGTGTGTGCTGATAGAGAAATGAACTATCAGGACTAAACTGATTTTTGAACCAGGCTGTAAACATGTTTATTTCTGCTGTAAAGATCAGCTTCTTTGAATGGGTGTGTATGTGGTTTCAGGTGTTTCTGCAGCCAGCCTCTAGTGGACACTCAAGGAACTGCAGTTTGCACTTACAAACCACTGTTGGCATGAGTTTAGCAACAAAATACAGCTGATAAGCGGTTATTTACCTACTTGAATGAGAATTTAAATCATTTTCAAGGTAAAAAATCATCTCAATTATCTGATTTTGCTGTTTTAAATGACCATACTTTTATATCTCTGAGTGTTTTGATGTTACTGAAGTGTTTTTGGCTCAAAGAAGTCCATTTTTGACATTTAATGAATTAAAAATAACAGTTTGAAGAGAAACATCTCATGAACTGATAGTGGAATAATATCTGTCTGCATCCCTCGCTCTGCTCCGTGTTTCATTCTCCAGCGTCAGAGCGTTTCAGAGTGTCGTGCATCATTTGTGTGACACTGAAGAGGAGGGCGGTGCAGCACTTACACTTTGAATAACAGCAGACATCAAGGCCACACATTCAGACATAAAACAGCTCCCCTCATTGTAAAGGATTTCATCTCTCTTAAGTCGGAGCATTAAGTATTAATGGGTCAAACTTTCAGGGAGGGAGGGGAGGGGAGGGGAGGGGGCCGCCGTCGAAAACAGCTCACCATGGCAACTGAACTCAGAGAGGCTTGTGACCAGGCGGCGCCTCGAGTCCTTTATATGTGTACAAGAAGAAGAAAGGAGAGGAGGGAGACGTGTGTGTGGATATCTGTCTGCAGTGAACCAGCAGATTTCATAACACGGCGTTTATCCAGGAGTTCTTCCTGCTTCTTTACACATCTTTGTTTTTTCGCCCCGTGGAAAGATTGGGCTGACTTCACAGTATTTCTCGGGTGAATCCACTTTAAATAAATTCACCAGTTTAAATATTTAAGATAGCTGCAGGGATTTAAAGCACATTTCACCAAAGCTGCAGAGAAAACAGAGAAGTAAGCATCCCATAAACCTGATATGAAAGTCAAACACTTTTATTTTACGGCTTTATGAGGTTATTTCTTTATCTCTGCTTGTGTTGTCCAAGAAAAACTCACTCAAATGTGGTGTGCTCTCACTTTATGGAGAAAGATATGGAATAAAGAGAGAGTAAATGCAACACCAACCCTCTATAAACTGCAAGGTCCACTTTGAGCTGCATAACACAGCCGGGGAAACTTGATAAAAGTGCATCGGTATGGAAAAGTTCCCCGGCAGCAGAGAGAATAATCAGGTGCTCCTCCAAACCCTGTTACTCTTCTTCAGCTGCAGCCGGCGGCACCAGAAGCTGTGAGGACGGCTCAGAAAGTGCTCCTGCATGCTCCTCTGGTGGAGCACGGAGGCGGGGAAAATCAATCTGTCCAATCAAAAATCCATTTTTGAAGCCCTGGAAGTGTACAGTTTGCCAAAAGGACTTTCTTCACTATGAAGGAGCCTGACGTTCACCTTCTTTAGAAGATGGAACTCAAATTAGAAGAGCTGGTAGCTGCTGCAGACACTTTCACAGCAATGCCAAGCTCAAGTCAGAGTCCAGAGTCGAGTCCAGAGTCCTGAAACTCCTGGACTTGCCCGGATATTTCAAAGTATGACCCCTTTAATGAAATCCGTACTTGTTACTGTCCAACCACAGCGTTTTAAATCATCATATCTGACCTTCAGAATGAGACCACTCAGTTCTTTTATCATCACAGACAAAGAGGGATGATGTGCAACTGATTTGGGAATACGCCCACCAAATCCTGAGCCCATATTTCAAGATATGGCATGAAGGCAAACATCTCCATATGTGCTCAAGATGTCCCATTAAAGTTACTAACCATAGACCGACCTGGAGTCCCTGAGCTCCCTTGTCTCGTAGGTTCCTCTGGATCTCTGCTGTAGATTCCTTTACTGGGTCTGTTATTCATCCTTTCTTTCTTTCTTTCTTTCTTTCTTTCTTTCTTTCTTTCTTTCTTTCTTTCTTTCTTTCTTTCTTTCTTTCTTTCTTTCTGTCTTTCATTCCTTCCTTATTTCTTTTTCCTTTCATTCCTTTCTTCTCTTTTTCTTTCATTCATTTTTCCTTTCTGTCTTTCATTCCTTCCTTCTGTCTTTCTTTCTCTCTTTTATTCCTTTCATTCCTTCCTTCTTTCTTTCTTTCCTTCTTTCTGTCTTTCATTCCTTCCTTCTTTCTTTCTTTCATTCCTTCTTTCTTTCTTTCCTTCCTTCTGTCTTTCTTTCTCTCTTTTATTCCTTTCATTCCTTCCTTCTTTCTTTCTTTCTTTCTTTCTTTCTTTCTTTCTTTCTTTCTTTCTTTCTTTCTTTCTTTCTTTCTTTCTTTCCTTCTGTCTTTCTTTCTCTCTTTTATTCCTTTCATTCCTTCCTTCTTTCTTTCTTTCCTTCTTTCTTTCTTTCCTTCCTTCTGTCTTTCTTTCTCTCTTTTATTCCTTTCATTCCTTCCTTCTTTCTTTCTTTCTTTCTTTCTTTCTTTCTTTCTTTCTTTCTTTCTTTCTTTCTTTCATTCCTTCCTTATTTCTTTCACTTTTTTATTCCTTTCATTCCTTCCTTATTTCTTTTTCTCTTTTATTCATTTTTCCTTTCTTACCTTCCTTTCTTTCTTTCTTTCTTTCTTTCTTTCTTT
The DNA here is from genome assembly GCF_009762535.1 of Notolabrus celidotus. NCBI lineage: Eukaryota > Metazoa > Chordata > Actinopteri > Labriformes > Labridae > Notolabrus > Notolabrus celidotus. The sequence continues at coordinate 484,798 of NC_048292.1, forward strand.
CTTTCTTTCTTTCTTTCTTTCTTTCTTTCTTTCTTTCTTTCCTTCCTTCTGTCTTTCTTTCTCTCTTTTATTCCTTTCATTCCTTCCTTCTTTCTTTCTTTCCTTCTTTCATTCCTTCCTTTCTTTCTTTCTTTCTTTCCTTCCTTCTGTCTTTCTTTCTCTCTTTTATTCCTTTCATTCCTTCCTTCTTTCTTTCTTTCTATCTTTCTTTCTTTCTGTCTTTCATTCCTTCTTTCTTTCTTTCTTTCTTTCTTTCTTTCCTTCTTTCTGTCTTTCATTCCTTCTTTCTTTCTTTCTTTCTTTCTTTCTGTCTTTCATTCCTTCTTTCTTTCTTTCCTTCTTTCTGTCTTTCATTCCTTCTTTCTTTCTTTCTTTCTTTCTTTCTTTCTTTCTTTCTTTCTTTCTTTCTTTCATTCATTTTTCCTTTCTGTCTTTCTTTCTTTCTTTCTTTCTTTCATTCCTTCCTTTCTTTCTTTCTTTCTTTCCTTCTTTCATTCCTTCCTTTCTTTCTTTCTTTCTTTCCTTCCTTCTGTCTTTCTTTCTTTCCTTCTTTCTGTCTTTCATTCCTTCCTTATTTCTTTTTCTCTTTTATTCCTTTTTCCTTTCATTCCTTTCTTCTCTTTTTCTTTCATTCATTTTTCCTTTCTGTCTTTCTTTCTTTCTTTCTTTCTTTCATTCCTTCCTTTCTTTCTTTCTTTCCTTCCTTCTGTCTTTCTTTCTCTCTTTTATTCCTTTCATTCCTTCCTTCTTTCTTTCTTTCTTTCTTTCTTTCTTTCTGTCTTTCATTCCTTCCTTATTTCTTTCTCTTTTATTCCTTTTTCCTTTCTGTCTTTCTCTCTTTTATTCCTTTCATTCCTTCCTTCTGTCTTCCTTTCTTTCTTTCTTTCTTTCCTTCTGTCTTCCTTTCTTTCTTTCTTTCTCTCTTTGTTCTTTCCATGTTTCTTCATCCTTTATGACTCCTTTTCTAATCCCTTCCTTTCCTTCTGTCTAAATAAAGATTGACTGATTGACTCATGGTTTGACAATAACCGTTAAAGTTTTTCCTTATTCTTCAATTTATTTATCATTTCATTGAGTTTTGAGGCAAAATTGCATTTCTTTAACCGGTTTCTGCTTCTTAAAAATCAGATTTGACTATTAAACGGACGAAACAAGCCGTAGAAGGCCATCTTGTTAGATACTGGACATGCATCATGATGCTTTCTTTATGGACAAACTTTTAACTAAAGTCCAAAAAGGATCTTGAAGGTCAGGTAATGGTGAGCCCCAAATTACAGGACGGATAAAAGTTGTCCAAAGTTTCTTCCTTCTGGTAAAGGTTTGGATAATTGGCCAATTTTCAGGAAGGTGCAAGTTTCACTGAGATTATAATGTTTCAAAAGTCCACCGAGGGTCTCATTACCTCTCTGAGATGACAGCTGAGGTTCTGACAGACCACTAAGTTCTCTTAAATGTTAAAAACATACACTATACTCTCTTCATTTGGATGTTTCCCTCCAACCCTCAAAGAACTCTCCAGTAAACCCACAATCGAATCAAACTGCAGGAGGACGACTCTGCCTGCACTAAATTTAGTTTTTAATAAGCATGTCAGGATCAGGTGAGGAGCAGCTCAGGTATGTGGAACACCAGGATGTGCGTGTGCTCCTCAGTAACATTTAATAAATCTGAAGCTGCAGCGTGCAGCGTGGAGCGCCCGGTGCCCCGAGGACAGGAGGGTCTGCGGATCCATTTCCTACCGCTGCCCCGTTTACTGGGAGATGTAATCAGATTCCAGCACGGCTTCCTTCCTGTAACCCCCTCCTCCTCCTCCATCCTCACCCCTCCTCATATAACACAACACAGCCTCCCCGTCCCCACCAACACGACATCCGAGCATCAGTCAGCGCTGTGAGGAAGGACTGAAACTACAGAGTGAGGGAGGGAAAGAGAGGGAGAGAGGGAGGGTGGAGGAACTGCATTCCTGCGCACCACTGGCATCACATCACACACACATCCACACACACACAGCAGCTTCTTATCTTCTACACACACTGGCATGAAGAGAAACAGAACGTGCTGGAACAACTGAGAGAAAGGAGGACAGCAGGAAAACAGCAGGGAGAGAGAGAGAGAGAGAGAGGAGACGTCACTTCTAACAGCATGGAGAGACGCAGAGATCACTTTTAAGTGACTGATTCTGGATTCAGTTCAGATCCCAGTGTGCTGAAAGTTCCCTTTAAAGCGTGGCCCTGTGTTATCATACGTGCACGACCGTGCTGATCAGAGCTGCATGACACCAAGTTCCAGTTTCAGAAGATTCACTAATAACAGAAAACAGCAGCCAATGAGGACAGAGAGAGAGAGAGGTGACATCACATCTCTGTACCCAACTCAAACTATGACGGCTGCATCGTAATTCTTCGTGCACACAGAGCTGATTAAAGAACGCTAAGTCTAAAGGTTTTTGCTCTTTGCTCCTGACACTCTCAGATTGTTAATCTATGTCTGACGTTATCAAAAGTGGAACCACTTCAGAGATAGACCTTGAAACCAGCAGCAGCCAGTACTAGTCTGACTCTTTAAATCCTCCAGACTCCACTGACTAAAACAGTAACCTCAACTTGCAGAATAAGGGAGTTGCTGCTCTACCTTTGATTATGAGTCAACATTTTTGGTTATTGTGGGTCTTTGGTGTTCAAATGGTGAGTTCAGATCTTACAAAGTACATTCTTAACACACGGCAACATTAAGGGGTAGACCACCAAGTCAACCGAGTTGGTGGTCTGCTGCAACATGACTCAATGGAAATGATCATTTCAGTTTCACAAAGCTTAGTCCAAACCATTCTTAAAGTTCATGTTCATCCTTCCACCTTAAACTCCCTTGTTGACAAACAGGTAAGAAGTTGGTGGTCCACCAAATCTGACCTAATGCTGAGGCTTCAAACCACCGACTGCCTTTTGGATGCCCAATAAGGAACTTGGTGGTCTACCACACCAATTTTTAAATTCAGGTTGATCTATGGAACAATGAACTCCATTACTGACTTCCAAGCACGTTGTTGGTGGTCTACCAAGACCTGGCCAAATGGAAACATTACTTTCAGTTTAATAAACATTGAATCATTGTATTTAGTTAATGTTGACCCTTAAAACCACCAATACCAAAAACAACTAAAAAGGGAGTTGGTGGTCTGCCACACCCTGACCATATGGAATGAACACTTTAAGAACACAACCCTTAAAATGACCTTAAATGTTGATGCTGTTTCAGGAAAATGATACATCCTTTTTTTGGTAACAAAGAAAGGAGTTTGTAGTCTACCACAACCGGACCAAATGGAAACAATACTCTCAGTTTTGTGAAGCTTGAATCCTTTTTTAGTTAATGTTAAGCCATAAAAACCATCAACGACTAAATAAGAGAGTTGGTAGTCTACCACACCCTGACCAATGAGGAACAACACTTTCAGTTTCACAACCTTAAAACCATTCTTAAAGTTCATGTTCATCCCTGCATCATTAACTCCCTCGCTGACAAACAAGAAAGGAGTTGGAGTTCTACCAAAACCTGAGCAAAGAGGATCAATACTTTCAGTTTTGTAAACCTTGAAACAAATTTCAAAGTTTGTGTTGGGCCTTAAAACCACCAGCATTCTTGATGGTGACCTTCAAGGGAGTCGTTGGTCTGCCACACCAGACCAAATGGACACAATACTTTCAGTACACAACCTTAAAATCACCTTTAAAGTTGGTGTTGATCCGTGAAACCAATTACTCCCTTTTTGGTAACCAAGAAAGGAGTTGTTGGTCTGCCACAAATGGACCAAATGGAAACAATACTTTCAATCAATCAATCAATCAATCAATCAATCAATCAATCAATCAATCAATCAATCAATCAATCAATCTTTATTTGTATAGCGCCAAATCACAACAAATGTTATCTCAAGACGCTTTTACAAACAGAGGAGGTCTAGAACACTCTATGTTAAATTATGAACAGAGACCCAACACCAAGACAGGATCAGACTCAGTCTGACCCCACCTTAATCCACCATGAGCATTACACCTCACAGTATTTAGCTAGTTACAGTGGAGAGGACAAACTTCCTTTAACAGGCAGAAACCTCCAGCAGGACCAGACTCATGTTAGACAGCCATCATGCCTCGACTGACTTTCAGTTTTGTAAAGCTTGAATCCTTTTTTGAGTTATTGTTAAGCCATAAAACTGCCAACAACCAAAAATGACTAAAAAGAGAGTTGGTGGTCTACCACACCCTGACTAAATATAAATAATACTTTCAGTTTCACAACTTCTAAATCATCTTAAAGTTGATATTGATCTGTGAAAACAATAATTCCCTTTTTGGTAACTAAGAACAAAGTTGGTAGTCTACCACAACCGGACTAAATAGTAACAATTCTTTCATTTTGACTCATTCTGTTATGAAAATGTTGAGCAATAAAACCACAAACCACCAATTGTGGATGACTTTCAGTTTTGTAAACCTTCAAACTAATTCTAAAGTTCAGATTGATCCATGGAACCATTAACTCCCTTACTGGCAGCCAACCAAGTTATTGGTCTACCACAACCTGACTAAATGGACACAATACTTTCAGTTTCATAAAGCTTGAATCCTTAATGTTAAGCCATCAAATCCCCAACGACCAGAAATGACAATAAAGGGAGTTGGTGGTCTACCACACCCTGACCACATGGGAACAGTTCTTTCAGTTTGACCACTTTTTTTGAGTTCATGTTGAGCCTTAAAACCAGCTACTGGAGTTGGTGGTCCACCAAATCTAATACTTCAGTTTTCTGAATCTTTAAAGTTCAGGTTGATCCGTGGAAACATAAACTCCCTTACTGGCAGTCAACCAAGTTATTGGTCTACCACAACCTGACTAAAGGAAACAATCCTTTCAGTTTCATAACTCTAAGAACCACTTTTAAAGTCTATATAGTTTATTATGGTCTGTGGTAAACTCTGCCTCCTCACACAGCAGTTAGTGTTAAAAACAAACAGAAGGCAGCACTGTGAGGACAGAGAACTCATTCTTGTATCTCCTCTGCAGTGAAAGTTTTCCCCGATGTCATCTTCAGCTGTGGAGGTTTATGAAATCTCTGCGCCATGCCAATAAAGCAGCGAGCAAACCCAATGAATCCTGGGTAAAAAAAGGGGAGAAGTTGAGGCAGAAAAACACACAAAGTGGTATTCTGGGAATAAACACAACATGGTTTTTGTTCATTTTGCTGCAGCAGTGTGAACAGTTTATAAAGTCTCTGTGTTAACGCCACACCAGAGACGGCCTCCTCCTAAACCACGACTCCTGCTTCATTTCCGGTCCGTCTATTCAAGTTCAAATTCCCAGCATGCTCCAGGTGATGAGTCCTGCAAGCCGTAGGAAGCTCGGCGCACTAATAAACCCGCCCGACCTGTGTAACCACAACAAACTGACACGGAGCTCCTTCCTCAGGTGATTTCCCAACAAACAAATACCGACCTCTCCAGTAATTAGCCTGGAGTCATTCTGTGGGCAGAGCAGGTTGTAACTACGTGGAGTCTGAGTGAGGTAACACGGCTCACTTTACAGCAGGATCTTTCTCTGCACCGCTGCAGGGCTGCAGGGCTCAACAGGAAAAAAGAACAACAAATGCTGCTTTCAAGGACTGTGGGGAATTCAGCAACATCAATGGGAGAGCAAAATAACAAGTGCTGTAAATTAGATTCAGCTAGATGCAGTGTTCCTCCCCTTTGGCAAAGTTCATCTGCACTGCCTCTGTTAATTAAACTACTACATAATAAGCTGAATAAAACACGACAGCACCGTGACGCACGACTTGTTCCATCCAGGATCTGTGCAGAGGCTGTTTCTACGTCGAAATTAAAGGATGTTATCGTGACGCTCAGAGTCTCGAGTCTTTGGGACGGCAATTAGTGATTATTCCCATTCTAATCCATCAATTATTTTCACCATTATCTCAATAAAAATGTTAATGAATGTTCCTCAAAATCTGAGATGAAGTCAGAAAATAATTTGTTTTGACAACAACTCACAGGAATTTATTCTACTTTCCTAGAGGAGATAGAAACTTGGAAAAATTACATTTAGACGCCTGGATTTTTAATTTTTATTCCTGCAGCTGCAGCTTTATACATGCATTAAATCTGCAGTTAAGTCGATGTACTGTCATCAAGCAGTGTTTTAATCCAATCTGAATGCTCTTCAGCGAGACTACAGCACCATGAGCTGTCATCTAGTCCAGGAGTTCCCAAACTTTTCAGCCTGTGACCCCCACTGTCCCTCAGAGTGATTTAATGTGTCTTCATTTATCTGGTCTGCAGAAAATGACCCTACCTATATGAGCATGTGTCTGTGTTTCCTGTGCTGTTATGAATGAACCTGCTGCTGCTGATGCTTTAGATAATTAACTGTTCACTAACCCTAAACTCAGGAGTCATCTGGAAACAAAGAAAGGCAGAAAACTCATTACACTTTATATTTTAAAGGCTTAATTTTAAGTTTAGATACTACTTTTGTGGAGCTGTGACAAATTATGTTGTTCATTTCTAAAACTGCAAAGAAAAGTCTGCAGAAAATACCTTTAAGAGGAACTTCTGTTTAGATTTAGTGCTGCAAAATCATTCAGAATCCAAAGATTGACCCCTCGCCTCTTTTTCCTTTCTTCTTCTAAAACCATCTTTAACTCACTTAACTTCCTCTTCCTCAGGCGCAGAACATGCATGTGAGTTTGGGTATTTCTGGGGTGTTTAAGCATCTTTTTGACCCTATGACTTTTTTTTGTTTGTGTTTGCACTTTGAGTCACAAACTCAGGACGGTCACAGACGTGCTGCAACTCTGACTCTCAAACTGTAAGGCCATGCTTCAGGAACTTCAAGTGCAATGCTTGTAATAATAATAATAATACATTTTATTTAAAGGCGCCTTTCTCTGCACTCAAGGACACCGCACAGATATATATATATACACGAATTCACATTAAAGGAAACAAAATCAGAGTCAAAAATGAAAACAATATAAAGTAACAAGGAGTAAGAAAAAATAGAATCAGTAACAAGATGACAGAGCAGTTGGAGTCAGACGGAGTAGGCGGTTTTGAACAGATGTGTTTTGAGTTGTGATTTGAAACGGGGGAAAGAATCTGTGTTTCTGAGTTGAGGTGGTCATGAGTTCCAGAGACGGGGAGCAGAGCGGCTGAATGCTCGGCTCCCCATAGTGGTGAGACGGGCGGAGGGGACAGACAGGTGTATGGAGGAAGAGGATCTGAGGGAGCGGGAGGGAGTGGGAACATGGAGGAGGTCGGACAGATATGGGGGGGCGAGGTTGTGGATGGTCTTGAATGTTCAACAGAAGGACTTTGAACTGAATACAGAACTGAACAGGGAGCCAGTGGAGCTGTTGGAGGACAGGAGTGATGTGGTGGATGGAGGGGGTTCGGGTAATGATACGGGCAGCTGAATTCTGGACCAGTTGGAGTTTATGGAGGGATTTGTGAGGGAGGCCGAAGAGGAGAGAGTTGCAGTAGTCCAGATGGGAAGTGTCCCTTTAACACCTGAACTCTGCACATATCAGGATGATCTCAGGACATTCAGGCCTTGATATATTTGAGAACTTGCACCTCACAAGATTTCTATAAATGGATAAAATTTACAATTTTCTTAGATAACTTTTGTCATGCAACTTTTTTTGTTGCATTTTTTTTAGTATTTCTTTGTTCACAACAAGTTAACAAATTATAAATAAGTAATACAAAATCAACAAAGGGAAGAAAAAAATACAAAATAATAATAATAATCAATAAATAATAATTAACAGTTCAAACAAAAAGGAAGATAAACATAAGAAAACAAGGTAAATAAACAAAAATAAATAAATAATAACTTAACAAAAAACACCCAGAATTATTATTATTTTTAAAGTTATCTAAAAATAGTAAATTTGATCCATTATAGTAAAAAATATCCACAGAAATAGTCGCTAACCTTGAAATAAAACCTTGAAAATATAAAGTGTAATGAGTTTTCTGCCTTTCTTTGTTTCCAGCTGACTCCTAAGTTTAGAGTTAGTGAACAGGTAATGATCTAAAGCATCAGTAGCAGCAGGTTCATTCATAACACACAGGAAACACAGACACATGCTCATATAGGGAGGGTCATTTTCTGCAGACCAGCTAAATGAAGACACATTAAATCACTCTGAGGCTGAAAGGTTTGGGAACCCCTGATCTAGTCCATGTGTTTGACATTAGAGTGCAAACAGTAGCTTGGAAAATGTGGTTCAGTTAATAACCCTCTCCTTTCTCCCCAGACAAACTCTCCTCTCCGTCTAACTTTAGAGAGTGTGCTTCTGTTGGGCGGCCTCCAGGTGTGGACGTGTGAGTCCGTCCAGGTTGTCTCTGGAAACAGAACCTGCCTCCTCCGCCCGTTTCTAACAGACGCAGCAGGTGAAGCCGGGTGTTATAAATAAAGAGACCTTTAGCTGTTAGCTGTGCGGCTAAGCTAACTGAGCGAGAGCTCGGCAGATGGAGGCCAGATGAGGCTTTGAAGAGGAGGTAATTATCCTGCACCACACCCAGACACTGTGCCCGGCAGGCCACGCGCTGACATCACTCTTCCTCTGACAGGGAGATACGTGTGTGTGTGTGGTGTGTGTGTGTGTGTGTGTGTGTGTGTGTGTGTGTGTGTGTGTGTGAGTACACATGCTGATTAAGTGAAGGACAGGTGAACAGATTGCAGCCAACCACCCATGCCTGCACACTCATGCTGCCCTCAGGTGCTCCTTAAAACCTCCTTTTTGCCGGTTTCAGATTTTAAAAGGTTTTTAAAGATCATTCTAAGAAATTCAAAGGAACATAAATTAGAACGTCTACGTCTCCTTCATTTCTTCTTTATGGCTGACACACTGAACTGCTGTAAACAGAAACTGTGACTCATTACGCTCCTCCAACTAGCATCTCTGTTTATACAACACCAATAAACCCTCACACAGCTCTCGTGTGTCTCTTCCTCCTCTCCTCTCCTTCCTCTGTTATCACTCTGAATCTGTTCATCAGTCTGTGGGGACGTGCTGAGAGTCACTCTGCTTACAGACGGACACACTGATTGAATGCTTTACTATTATTAGCAGATATTATAATATAATGGCCGTACGGCTATCCGGGCGACTGGATCCTTCTAATCACATTAACATCAGTGTGATGTAGTCCGGGTACAGACGGCCTGCAGGGACGTCAAAATGTTATAATCTGAGCTGAAGATCAGGGAGGTCTATTTTTATGTTTCCCTGAAACTCCTGGAAAGGTTTATGTTTGATCTTATAAGAAGGGAGGGAGGGAGGGCAAAGAGGAGGTAGAGAAGTTAACAGTTGGTAGGTAGGATATGGAAGGTAATTTGGTAGGTTGATAGAAAGGCAGGTAGGATGGTTGGAGGGTTAAAAGGTGGACAGGTTGGTGGGTAAGTAGGTAGTAAGGTGAGTAATGTTGGTTAGTAGGCTAAATGTTGATAGGAGCATAAGGTTGGTTGGTAGTTTGGTAGGTAGGTTGGTTGATGATTGGAAGGTACATCATTTGATCAGTTAGCAGGTTAGTGGTTGTGAGTTTGTTGGGATGGTACAAAGGTAGGCAGGGAGTTCAGAAGGTAAGGTAGGGTGGTTGGTAGTTTGTTTGTTCAGTTAAAGGGTCAAATTTGTGTTTGTTTTTGTAGGTCAATAGAAAAGTTGGTAAGTTTGGTTATCAGGTTGATAATTCAGTAGGTAAGAGAGGTTGGTAGTTTAAGGTTGGTTGGTAGGTAGTTGAGTGGGTTGTTGGTTTGGTTGAAGGTTATTTGGTAGGTAGGTGGAAAGGCAGGTAGGTAAGATGGTTGGTGGGTAAGGTAAGTAGGTTTGTTGGTAAGTTAAGTAGGTAGGTTGGTAGAAAGGTGGGTATATAAAGCTGGTTAATGGGTTAAAATGGTGGGAGGGTATGGTAGGTAGGTAGGTAGGTAAGTAGGTAGGTAGGTAGATAGGTAAGTAGGTAGGTAGGTAGATAGGTAAGTAGGTAGGTAGGAAGGTAAGTAGTTAGGTAGGTAGGTGGGTAGGTAGGTAGGTAGGTAGGTAGCTAGGTAGGTAGGAAGGTAAGTAGGTAGGTAGGTAGGTAGGTAGGTAGGTAGGTAGGTAGGTAGGTAGGTAGCTAGGTAGGTAGGAAGGTAAGTAGGTAGGTAGGTAGGTAAGTAGGTAGGTAGGTAAGTAGGTAGGTAGGGAGGTAGCTAGGTAGGTAGGTAGGTAGGTAAGTAGGTAGGTAGGAAGGTAAGTAGTTAGGAAGGTAGGTAGGTAGGTGGGTAGGTAGGTAGGTAGGTAGGTAGGTAAGTAGGTAGGTAGGTAGGTAGGTAGCTAGGTAGGTAGGTAGGTAGGTAGGTAGGTAGGTATGTAGGTAGGTAGGTAGGTAGGTAGGTAGGTAGGTAGGTAGGTAGGTAGGTAGGTAGGTAGGTAGGTAGGTAGGTAGGTAGGTAGGTAAGTAGGTAGGTAGGTAGATAGGTAGGTAGGTAGGTAGGTAGGTAAGTAGGTAGGAAGGAAGGTAAGTAGTTAGGAAGGTAGGTAGGTAGGTAGGTAGGTAGGTAGGTAGGTAGGAAGGTAGGTAGGTAGGTAGGTAGGTAGGTAGGTAAGTAGGTAGGTAGGTAGGTAGGTAGCTAGGTACGTAGGTAGGTAGGTAGGTAGCTAGGTATGTAGGTAGGTAGGTAGGTAGGTAGGTAGGAAGGTAGGTAGGTAGGTCGGTAGGTAGGAAGGTAGGTAGGTAGGTAGGTAGGTAGGTAAGTAGGTAGGAAGGTAGGTAGGTAGGTAGGTAGGTAGGTAAGTAGGTAGGTAGGTAGGTAGATAGGTAGGTAGGTAAGTAGGTAGGTAGGTAGGTAAGTAGGTAGGTAGGTAGGTAGGTAGGTAGATAGGTAGGTAGGTAAGTAGGTAGGTAGGTAGGTAAGTAGGTAGGTAGGTAGGTAGGTAGGTAGGTAGGTAGATAGGTAGGTAGGTAGGTAAGTAGGTAGGTAGGTAGGTAGGTAGGTAGGAAGGTAGGTAGGTAGGTAGATAGGTAGGTGGGTAAGGCAGGTAGGTAGGTAACGTAGGTTAGGTAGGTAGGTAGGTAGGTAGGTAAGTAGGTAGGTAGGTAGGTAGTAGGTAGGTAGGTAGGTAGGTCGGTATGAAGGTAGGTAGGTAGGTAGATAGGTAGTGAGGTAAGCGGTAGGTAGGTAAGGTAGGTTAGGTAGGTAGGTAGGTAGGGTAGGTAGGTAGGTAGGTAGGTAGGTAGGAAGGTAGTAGTTAGGTAAGGTAGGTAGGTAGGTAGGTAAGATGTAGGAGGTAGGTAGGTAAGTAGGTAGGTAGGTAGGTAGGTAGGTAGGTAGGTAGGTAAGTAGGTAGGTAGGTAGGTAGGTAGGTAGAAAGCTGGGTATATAAGGTTGATTTTTAGGCTAAAATGTCAGTTAGTAGGTTAGTGGTTGGAAGTTTGTTGGGTTGGTTAGAGGGTAGGTAGGTGGTTAGTTGGGAGGTAGGTCATTATTAGAGTATTTCTAAAAGTTGGTAGGAAGGTTAGTTGGTAGTTTGGTAGCTCAGAGGTTCAGGTTGGTGGTGGTAGTTGGATAGGTTGGTAGAAGGTTAGTAAGGTGTGTGTAGGTAGTTGGTTGGTGGTTGATAATTCAGTAAGGAAGACAGGGTGGTAGGCAGATTGATTGGTGGGTAATAGGTTGGTGCTTGGGAATTGGTAGGTTGGTAAAAGGTTGGTGGGTAGATTATTTGGTAGGTTAACAGGTTGTTGTTCTGTAGATTGGTAGGTTGGTAGAAATGAAGGAAGGTGGGTTGATACAGGTGGAGGTAGATTACCAGAGAGGTATATTTCAACTGTACCTGTCATATGTACAGAGGTGTAAATGGTTATTTCAGTACTTTTTGGTGCATCATGCCTAACATTCAAACTCCTGCTGAAATCCCAAATCTACAGCTACAGAATATTCCCCTGAACAGATAAGATGTCTCTAATTCTTTCCTGTTCCTGTCTTCTCTCTCCCTCTATAATTGAGACCACGCTGGAGTAAATCATCAGTTCTCGTAAAGAGACTCGTTAGAGAAGCTGACCCTGCCCTGCCCCGGCCCGCCGGCGGTGTGTCTGTGCGAGGTTGTGTGTTGTCGGGGGGTAATTAAGGCAATTAGCTCAGGATATCAACATCATAAGCATCTCCAGGCGGCGGGACGGTCTATCAAAGGTTGGCATAAATGATTAAACACATAGGAGTCTTTTTTAATGAGAAGAACCGCTGAGTTATAAACACCTTTAAATCACATTTAGACAGAAAACACACCCACAGTGTTCTGAATTCTCCTGGTTTTATCTATATATGGATATCAGGGCAGAAAATGGTCATAAAACAAACTGCTGAAAGTCAAACATCATTGACATTAAATTAATTCAATGAGTTAAAGAAGAAAAGGATGTAAAACACAATTCAAAGTCATTTTACTGTATTTCTCTTCCATTCTGTATGAATTACAACACACATTTAAAAAAAATCATCTGCCTTTAATTCTATCACAAGAAACAGGAGATGTAAAATAACTGTCGTGAAGCAAAATTTTCACTTTTTCATTTTTTTCATGTCGACAGCAAAATTTTCACTTTTTTCATTTTTTTCAGTCTGAAGCAAAATTTTCACTTTTTCATTTTTTTTCACGTCTGAAGCAAAATTTTCACTTTTTTTCATTTTTTTTTTTCGTTTCTGAAGCAAATTTTCACTTTTTCATGTCTGGAAGCAAAATTTTCACTTTTTTCATTTTTTCACTGTCTGAAGCAAAATTTTCACTTTTTCATGCCTGAAGCAAAATTTTCACTTTTTTCATTTTTTTTTCATGTCTGAAGAAAAATTTTCACTTTTTTTCATTTTTTATGTCTGAAGCAAAATTTTCACTTTTTCATTGTCCGAAGCAAAATTTTCACTTTTTTCATTTTTTTCACGTCTGAAGCAAAATTTTCACTTTTTCATGTCAGAAGCAAAAATTTTCACTTTTTTCCTTTTCTTTCATGTCTGAAGCAAAATTTTCACCTTTTCATTTTTTTCATGTCTGAAGCAAAATTTTCACTTCTTTCATTTTTTTCATGTCTGAAGCAAAATTTTCACTTTTTTCATTTTTTTCATGTCTGAAGCAAAATTTTCACTTTTTCATGTCTGAAGCAAAATTTTCACTTTTTCATGTCTGAAGCAAAATTTTCACTTTTTTCATTTTTTTCATGTCTGAAGCAAAATTTTCACTTTTTCATGTCCGAAGCAAAAATTTTCACTTTTTTCCTTTTCTTTCATGTCTGAAGCAAAATTTTCACTTTTCATGTCCGAAGCAAAAATTTTCACTTTTTTCCTTTTCTTTCATGTCTGAAGCAAAATTTTCACTTTTTCATGTCTGGAGCAAAATTTTCACTTTTTCATGTCCGAAGCAAAATTTTCACTTTTTTCATTTTTTTCACGTCTGAAGCAAAATTTTCACTTTTTCATGTCCGCGCAAAAATTTTCACTTTTTTCCTTTTCTTTCACGTCTGAAGCAAAATTTTAACTTTTTCATGTCTGAAGCAAAATTTTCACTTTTTTCATGTCTGAAGCAAAATTTTCACTTTTTTCACTTTTTTCATGTCTGAAGCAAATTTTCACTTTTTTCATTTTTTCATGTCTGAAGCAAAATTTTCACTTTTTTTATGTCTGAAGCAAAATTTTCACTTTTTTCATGTCTGAAGCAAAATTTCACTTTGTCCAGAAGTTCTAAAGAGAGACCAATCTGTATTTTTCTAAATGTGAATTAACAGTTTATTGATTTCTCTGATGAAAGGATGAAAGAGAGAGACCTTCAGGAGACTCGCTCACAAACACTCCAACAGAGGGAGCAGCAGCGAACACAGAAACCTCGAGCTGCTGGTGGGCTTTTTCCTGCTCATCAATCACGCTTTCCTCCATTTTCATCACCCACAATCAATCAGATCAAGTACCTAACCTACCCTGACACACACACATATACACACACACACACACACACACACACACACACACACACACACACACACACACACACACACACACACACACCTGTTTGTGTGTGTGTGTGGTCAGCGGAGTGTGCAAAAGGAAAGGCAGTAATCGGGTTAAACCTCTCAGCACCCCCTCCGGCGGCTTAATGCAATCGCCTTCCAGTAAACGCCTCACATGTTGCTCCGGTAACCCAGTCCCAGCCCTTTGGTATACATGTCTGCAGCCTCACACACACACACACACACACCACACACACACTCACACCCACACACACTCTCACACACTCTCACACACTCTCACACACTCTGTCTCTTTCTATTGGACTGGCACAGAGTGAGTTAACACTGCTGGCTCCTGTTCAGACCTTATCTGTGAAGTGAGCCAAACAGTGAAGAGGACAAGAAGGTCTGAGGAAGAGGAGGAGGAGGAGGAGGAGGAGGAGGAGGAGGAGGAAGAGGACTGATATCAGAGAGAGAGTATGTTCATCCTCACAGAGGAAACATCTTCACACCAGGTTTCATATCGTCTGTGATTGAGATCTTCGGGTCATCTCTTATCTTTCAGTCGTTATTGCAGAGTTCAGCTAAGTGTCTGCATGTTCCTGAGTTATTTCAGCGCTGCAGGAGTTCTCTTCTTCTTCTGCTTTCATATTTACACTGAGAGTTATCATGGAGTGGTTTAATGATGCACCAAGAGAGATAGACTCTGTTCTGAGTACTTTGAACGCCGATAGGAAACTGCATCGACTTGTAAATGAATCACAACATATCAACCTTTCACTCTTGGTGATATATTAAAGGACGCATTGTCCCTTTATGTTGGCACTGAGGTTGTAATCAAGCAGGAGCCACAATTTAACAAATGTAACACCAAATATGAAGAATATTTCAACATTTCCACTTATATTTAGTTACCCTGTCTTCATTTAACATCTGACTTTGACCCTAGGGCTGGGTGATAATTTGAATTCTCCATATAAATATGACAAATGTTCAATAAAAGTTTGATGTAATTACACCCCCCAACCAGTGGAAAGGGAAGGGGCGCTAATGAGCCTTAAGCGCTAGTTGCCATCCAACATTAGACAGAAGAAGAAGACAGCATTGAACAGCCAATCATGTTGCAGGGTGAGAGGTAGGCGGGGCTTAAAGCCGAATGTAAATACAGCTGCGACACTGAAGAAAACTGACAACCTAGCAGCTCAAAGCAGAGTCGTTAGTCTTACACTGAGTCGACTCTGAGTTAACTCTTAACTTCATACACTTCATTAAATCTACTTTCAGGATGTGGGGAAAGGAAGAGCACAGAGACAACTTCTGCACCGTGACCGTAGGACAACTGAACACTGATAACCGTGATGCATTCACTGCACTGTGGGAAACAACAGCACTCTGCCTGTGACCCGTAGTAACCTCAAAGGGGAGAGCACAACTCAAAACAATACACTATAAACTGATACACAGAATACAGTTTGATGTTTCTTTGTTGTAAATTTAAATCAAATTATGGAAATAATCTCAACCTGAGAGAAATAAGAATCTACAAACTAAAAGACCTGCTTCCTGTTAGCACCGTCAGAAATGATGGATTCAAGAAGCTCATCAGAAACTAAATCCAGATACAAGCTAACAAACTGTCAGATAGATAAGAATCCATCAATCCATCAATCAAATCATCTTTAATGGATGTTTTTAAACAACGTGTTTGTATCTTGAGTTAGTAGCCGGGTCTTGTCTCACTCTGTCTGGATTCTATTTCCCATAACTACCTGCTAACCAAACATTAACCCTTACACATTAATTATGAAGCTAACACTCTTTGAAGACCATGCACAGCTCAACAAACATCAGTTGGAAGTGAGAGGTATCATCACATATTTCCTCCTGCAGATGTCCTGAACTTCTCCTTATTTCACCAACACACCTTTGTTACATGTTTGTATGCATATGATTCATGTTTTCAGTCTAAATCCTGCTCAGAAACATTCTTCAGATCATGCACAAACACTTAAATCAAGATGTGATTTTGCACAGATTTCCTCCATGGAGACGAGAAGCAGTGAAAGGAAAGCCTTCACCGTGTTCATCACACTCCTAGCCTCCTGCATCGAGCTCTGAAGAGCACGGGACACTCCCCCCTGACGTGAAAACGATCAAATCTTCTGCAGCAAAGTGTGTGTGTGTGTGTGTGTGTGTGTGTGTGTCACATGTATGAATGTATGAGACATTAAGAGAATATACTGCCGTCTAGCCTCGCTGGATGACTCACACAGAGCCCACATGTGTGGCCCTGCCATTATAGACACACTAACACACCACACACCACAAACGCATGCACACACACACATAATGTGTATACTGTAGATAGAGCTGATAGGGTGCACACTCCTCTACATCTGCCCTCCCATCATGCTTTGCGGTTTGATTGATGAGTGATGGGGGGCTGAGGGTTGCGGCACTTGCTCTCTGTGCCGTATGTTTCTGCTTCAGGGGGAGCGAGATGAAGGTGCAGAGGGAGGAAGAGGAAGAGGAGGAAGAGGAGGGATTCATGCTACATCTCAAACACTCGAAGGTTCAACATGAGATCTGCAGGAGAACCTGATCTGGATCGAGACTGAACGGATCCGGATGTTCATTTAAAAACAGAAATATGAGGATCATTCTGCAAAATGTAAAGTCTACATTCATTTAGCTTGAAAAACAAACTGAGTTAGCTTCTTAAATCAACACATGCATGTCTCCTAGCTCCTCGTGTCTAAGCTAAACCAGCGAGGTGATGAGGAGAGCTTGAAATGCCACATGGGGGTTCTTTGACTCACAAGCATCAAGTGCATCAGCATTGTTTTCCTTATTCATCAACATTGTTATAAATTTATCTATTCAGTTATTTACCTGTTTACATATTTACAAAATTATGTATTATTTTATATGTCCTCCTGATGTATTTTATGCATTGCATTCTACTCATGTACATTTAGTAATATATTTATGCAGATATATTTTATCTGTCCATTTTATTTATTTGATTATAATTATTATCATCTACTTTAATTTTAATATCTATATATTTTATCTCTCCTTTTTATCATTTTTATATATATATTTTTTTAATTATAAATATTATAATATATTTTTAATTTAACTTGTATAACTATATTTAATCTCTCATTTTTATATATAATTTATTTAAATATTATAATATTTTTTATTTTAATATATATTTATTTTTCTCTCCTTTTTATTGTATTTATTTTTTATTCACTTATTATAATTGTATTATATTTGTATCTTGATATCTGATATTTCTTCTCTCTTTTAATTTCAATGTATTTATTTGTATTTAATTATCATTATTATCACCCTTTTTTATACCTACATATTTTTAATTTATGTTAAGTTCAAGTTTTTATTTTATTATTTTGTAGATATTGTTCATAACTGTTCAAAATCCACAAAAACAAATGTTTGAATATTGGACCTGTGTTATAAAGTTTGCATTCTGCTAACAAAAACAAATCTTGACAGTTAAAAATAATATAATAGCATCAAGTTATGAGACTGAAGCAATTGCAGCAGCAAGATGCAGCCTTTATGC
Source organism: Notolabrus celidotus (assembly GCF_009762535.1). Classification (NCBI taxonomy): domain Eukaryota; kingdom Metazoa; phylum Chordata; class Actinopteri; order Labriformes; family Labridae; genus Notolabrus; species Notolabrus celidotus. Next base: position 502,426 of record NC_048292.1, read on the forward strand.
ATCAAGCCTCTTAGTTATAGACATAACAATACTAATAATGGCATCTCCACCAGACCATGTGGTTCCAATAACAACAAGAACTCCAGCTTTAAACCAACTTCAGCAAACCTTGGAGCAGCAACACAAGACACTGCAGTGATGATTGTGAGACAAACAAACAAACAAAACAATATTTCCATCACATCAAAACAGCAGCCAAGTAGAGGAGAGATAGAAGCAACTTTTCAACAGAGAAAAATCAATAAATAAAAATGAGGGACTTACTCATGGTGGGAATCCAGGGGTGGGGGCAGGGCGAGGCCCAGGTGGGGCGGCTTTGGACAGGTGAGGTTATTCTCCGCTGGGTCTCCTCGAGGCACTCATGACCTGAAGAGGAAACCAAGACAAAATATACTCCATTACACTCATTTATAACTATTTAAACTCTCCAAATTTGTATCATTCTGCAGCCTCAGCTCATCCAATCCCTTATCAGGGAGTTTTTTTGGACAAAATTGAAATGCAACTCTTAAATCCACACAAAATTCTCCTCAAAGAAACAGATGCATTCATATCACTCTCACCATCGTCACACAATGGAGTAAGAAGTGGCATGCTCATTAGCGTCTTCACTGAGCAGCACAATGATCATCCTTGTCTCGTGTGTGTGTGTGTGTGTGTGGCAGAATGTGTGTGTGTGCATGTGTGTGAGCATCCATCCGTCCAAATGGCCCGGTCATTGGGCTAAAGAACAGTAATCTGATGATAGTGTGCAGTATGAGGGTAATTTGATCACTCTGCAGATGCCTGCTGGCTGGCTGAACGAGGGAGGGAGGGAGGGAAGGAAGGAAGGAAGGAAGGAAGGAAGGAAGGAAGGAAGGAGGGAGGGAGGGAGGGAGGGGTGATGCAGGTGATGTAGGGAATGAAGCCCACCCCTCACTCGTCTCCTTTCTGTCCTCCACGACTGCTTGCAGAAGCTGGAGGATTTGATATCCTCCTCGGGGGCTGCGAGGGAA
>NC_048292.1:503920-542112 GCF_009762535.1 Notolabrus celidotus
AAAAGGTTGAAAAAAAAAAAATGACAACAAAATTTGACAAAAAAGTTGACCTGGAGCCTGTTGAAAAATCACGAGTAGCAAAGACGTTTCAACACGGCTTTAAAATCCTTTTGAACTCAAAAAGCCGTGATCGCAGAGATAGGCCGGTGTTTTGGTTTAAACGGCGACCCTGTTAACTGGAGACTCTCAGCCGGATGCATCCCTCATAAACGTCTTTAGACCATCATTAAATATCTGATGAGGATATTTTGAAATCTTAATAAAAACTAAACTAGTTTGCATTCCCAGGAACTCCCTCTGTGTTTCAACAGCTGTGTAAACTCCACAAACACTGACACGTTCAGCTGAAGGTCTCCAGTTTACAGGGTCACTTTTAAAACCGGAACACCGGGAGGAGAGACGCATTCACGGTGGGCTGAGAGAAGACTACTGTTACAAGCTGCTAAATCAAGAGAATCACAGCTTCTTCTTTTGAAAAGTACACACACATACAAAAAAGATAGAAGAGGGGAGGAGAGAAGAGGGAGTTCTGACTCTAACCTTGAGTTAATCATGTCAAACAGTAACATGTTATAATCCTCTGAGGTGTTAAAACGTCTCTCTGCTTCTTGTTGCACACCCATCAGATTATTCTGTCATCACAGACCTGCTCTGTGTTCCTCCAGCTCTCCCACAATGCACCAGAGCCAACAGCTGACGTGGACAACACACACTCCTCTCTGAGTACACACACTCAAAACCAGACTGTTGGCCCTGACCTCAGCGGTGCAGGATACTGTGTGTGTGTGTGTGTGTGTGTGTGTGTGTGTGTGTGTGTGTGTGTTCCTCAGACACGTTTCAGTTTGAATCTCTGTGAGAGAAACTGACTTCAAAGTTATTCCACCTCTCACTTCTCTACACATCAACATTCAAAGTTTCCCTCTGCAGCTTCCACAGGTGTGTATCAGACAATATCTGTAACACTGCCAAAACACACACACACACACGCACACACACACCTTCACACTTCCACATTCAGCCAACAATGACTCCAAACATCGGATGTGTGCTAACAGAGCTGGCATTCAGAGGGGTTGTGTTGTGTTTAGGTTTATTACAGTGCTCATTATCCTCCTCCTCCTCCTCCTCCTCCTCCTCGTGTACACTGCTGAGTGGAGGATGAATCACAACTACAAGCAGCAGGAGAGGAAGCAACCTGCAGGCAGCTGACCGAGCTCAACCCTGCACAGTAACAGAATCATACCCAACACCCTGAAGGGGATCCATTATTTACAATGATCACCTAAAACAGAAACTGAAAGAAGAGTATACGTCATACAAAGCTGTCTTTATTATTTAATTGTTTAATTTTGATCTTATCTTATCTTATCTGTGCTCAGGAGCACATTCAGTGAGAGACTCCTTCCCCTCATAAGGGCACCACAGAACACCACAGGAAGTCATTCCTGCCTGTGGTCATCAGACTGTATGACTCCTCCCTCTGATCACTGATCAATAACCTGTACTCTGCAATATCCCTGCTACTTTAACATCCTTGTAAATATATCTCCTTCATTCCCAGCACTTCTGTACAAAGATAATTCTAACTATTCTGGGCTTTTGTATATACTTTAGTATTATTTTATTTTATTATATTATATTATATTTTAGCTTTATTTTGTTTTTATTTTATTTGTATTTATATCTTATTTTACTCCTTCTATTAAAATTTTTATTTTTTTATTTTTTATACTGTTTAAAAGAGCTCTGTAATGACTGAATTTCCCTCCCCCGTGATGAATAAAGTATTTCTGATTCTGATTCTTAGTGTTCAGGGATAAACATTATTTGCCTCTGTTGATATGAGAGTCAGCATTGGCTGTGGACATTGCTGGCTTCAGTGGGTGCAAAGTGTGCTTCTGACAGTATGTTGCTGGCTTGTCATACATTGATGGTTGCTGTTAATACATTACAGGTCTCTTTAAATATGTTGCTGGCTTCTTTTAAACTTTGTTGTCTCATATATTGCTATATTTTCATACATTGTTTACCTCTGTAAATATGTTGCTGGTTTTTGTTTATGCATTGCTGGCTAAGCTATTGACTTCTGGGGATACATTGCTGTCTTTTCATACATTGCTGGCGTCTGTAAATACGTTGCTAGCTTAAGTTAATACATTGCTGGCTTCAGTGCGTGCAAGGTGTGCCTCTGTAAATATGTTGATGGCTTCTTTTAGACTTTGTTGTCTCATATATTGCTGTGTTTTCACACATTGCTGACCTCTGTGAATATGTTGCTGGTTTTTGATTATGCATTGCTGTCATTTAATATATTGCTGGCTAAGATGATGGCTTCTGGGGATACATTGCTGTCTTTTCATACATTGCTGGCCTCTGTAAATACGTTGCTAGCTTAAGTTAATACATTGCTGGCTTCAGTGGGTGCAAAGTGTGATTCTGACAATATGTTGCTGGCTTTTGTTTATGCATTGCTGTCATTTGATACATTGCTGGCTAAGTTGATGGCTTCTGGGGATACATTGCTGTCTTTTCATACATTGCTGACCTCTGTAAATACGTTGCTGCTTTTGTTTATGTATTTCTGGCTAAATTGATGACTTCTGGGGATACATTGCTGTCTTTTCATACATTGCTGGCCTCTGTAAATACATTGCTGCTTTTGTTTATGAATTGCTGGCTAAGTTATTAACTTTGTGGGGATACATTGCTGTCTTTTCACACATTGCTGGCCTCTGTAAATACGTTGCTGCTTTTGTTTATGCATTGCTGGCTAAGTTGATGACTTCTGGGGATACATTGCTGTCTTTTCATACATTGCTGGCCTCTGTAAATACATTGCTGCTTTTGTTTATGCATTGCTGGCTAAGCTATTGACTTCTGGGGATACATTGCTGTCTTTTCATACATTGCTGGCCTCTGTAAATATGTTGCTGTTTTTTGTTTATGCATTGCTGGTTAAGCTATTGACTTCTGGGGATACATTGCTGTCTTTTGATACATTGCTGGCCTCTGTAAATACGTTGCTAGCCTAAGTTAATACATTGCTGGCTTCGGAGGGTGCAAAGTGTGATTCTGACAACATGTTGCTGTATTTTCATGCATTGCTTTCATTTAATACATTGCTGGCAAAGTCGATGGCTTCTGGGGATACATTGCTGTCTTTGCATACATTGCTGGCCTCTGTAAATACGTTGCTAGCTTAAATTAATACATTGCTGGCTTCAGTGGGTGCAAAGTATGCTTCTGACAATATGTTGCTGGCTTCTGATTATACAATGCTGATACATTGCTGGCTACGTTGCCAACTTCTGTAGCTACATTGCTTGAGACTGGGGATACATTGCTGACTCATGTAAATATGTTGCTGGATACTGTAAACATTGCTGGCATTCTTGGATACCTTAGTGTCCTCTGTCTGGATGCTATGAATTTCTAACATTGCTAACTTATGACGATACCTTGATGTCTTCTGCAGACACATTGCTGGCTCTGCGTTGTAATTGATACTGCTTATTACCAGCTGAACATGACTCAGTTTGTCACACAGGGAAGTATCTATGGAATCACACCTTGTTTTTAGATGTTAAATACAGTATATTTAAATTAAACATTTAAAACAGGATGTTTCTTTGACATTTAGAGAAGAAGAGTTCAGATTTGGGAAGCCTGTTGGTTCAAACATTTTGAAATTCTGTTGATCAAAGTCTTCCTTGATGTTTCCTCTAAAAGAAGAAGTCATGTAACACGTTCATCTCTCCTTCACTGAACTGAGCTTTAATGGAAGCTTCTGGTGTTGGCCTTTAGAAACCTCTCATCATTCAAACCCCTGCAGCTGTGTCACCCTGATAATTCTCTCCATTTGACAGTTTTTCAGCCTTTCAGGAACTATTTGACTCCGCTCATTCTCCCACTTCCTCTGGTGGTCTCTGGGGGGGTTCAAAAAAAAGGGAGGAACGGCTTGACTGGAATTCCAAATTGCTCTGAACAAACGCACTCCTTATTGAGGCGGCCTGGCATTTTTATGACAGGATGGTGAGTGTCAGTGAAAGGCATGTCGCTGTGGGCTGCTGGGAGCGCACGCAGCGGGAGAGGACGCTCCACAACAAGGGGAACTGTCTGGGCCAAATAAACAAATACAGTAAAGCCCTTTTCTGCTGGGAATTTAACCCCGGGGGGCCCCGCCGTTCCCATAGTGAGCACGAGAGGAATTGCAGAGGAAATGGGATTCAGTCTTTTCTCTGCCCAGAAGCTTAGCCCTAATTCTGAACCCCTCACAGACATATTAGTATTCCACAGCGGCCTGACTTAAGCTAAATGCAATTAGACCCCTTTTCATGCTTCAAGGATCACACTGGCATCCGTGACCAAGATGGCGAGTGTGTGTATGTTTTTATTTGTGGCCAAGGAGGTCTTGTTGAACTTGTAGTGGGTTCACTGAGTTTATAGTGGATCGTAGGAGTCCCCGTGTGTTTCAAGTTTACAGGGTGTTTTATTTTATTAGGTTTTAAAAGCTCCACTGTGACCCTGCTGTTCATCTAAAGGTGGATTGTCCTTTTAGAATATCACTCCTCTTCTTGTCATCCTGCTTATCATCATTACAAGGTTAGAAAGCCCCGCCGAGCTGACCTTTAACCCCCCCCCCCCCTCTCTCTGAGCCACCAGCGGTGAGTCCGATGTCGCTCCAGCTTTCTGTCCCCGTCCTGCTGCGATGAAAATGTCCCCGCTCCCCTGTCCCCCCTTCCCCCCGCTCTGCCCTTCACTCCTTCTATCTCACGCTGCATTCAGGTCACGTGGGACTTTTTACTGTCAGCACTCAGAGCGTGCATGAGAACTCATCTGAAAGCATCAGGAATTCAGGAAGTTAGCCGTTAACTTCCTCCTGCTGGTTCTCAGGTACAAAGTTCACACCGTGCCTGTAGTTTTATTGACTCCAGCAGCTTTAACACAGAGTGTGAGATCTCTGTTTCACTTTCTCACTCAGGTGGAAACCTGTGATTGCACATTCAAAGAGGAGTTAATGGAAACGTGACAAAGACGAGGAGTGAACTGTGCAGAAATAGATTCTAACTCTTCTTCTCCTCCTTCTCTAACATCCACTACGAGTCAAAATAAAGTGTTATTCTGTTATTCCAGGGATGATGCACACTGAGAAAGAAACCTCAGATACTCAAATGTTTCCTGCAACCTGCAATTTCCTTGAATATCCCTCTCTTGCAAATGCACTCCCGACGTTTCAAGAAGCCCAAGAGCTCTGCCTCCGAAATGTTCCAGAGTTGCACATTCACTGACCCCCACAACGGCATGAGTGCACGGATGGATGTGCAGACTCTCTCTGATCCTCCCTCTTCCAGGTTTGCACCAGTTGCATGCTTGCTATGAATTTCCCTGCTGCGTTCTCACATCAGCTCACCTGACTTCTCACAGAATACTTAACAAGGAGGCTGGTGTGAAAAGCTCCAGATAAAGTCAGGGTGAGATATTAATCTGTCCGTGTTCACACATGCAGCCCATGCCAAAGATTTGTTACCAGATTTTTAAAGGTTTTAATCAGAACTAAAAAACAGGACCATGTTTCTCTTGTTTCAGCGTCTTCACTCCGGCTCCCTGTGTGTTTCAGGATTTTAAGATGTTACTGATCACTTTTAAATCTCTTCATTGACTTCTCAAAGCTTCATGACAGACGTGTTGATACCGTACGAGCATGTTGAGATCCTCAGGTGGAAGTTATCAGTGTTTTCTAAATGCCAAAATGAAACTAAGGTCCAAAACTCTGCAGCGATCTACTCGAGGAGATCAGGTCTTTTCAGAGTGAGTGACTTCTTTTAAATTCCTTCTTAAAATAAACTTTTATAGCAGAGCCTTTCCTGATTTTACCTGAACTTGATTTTATCTTATCTTAATTTTTTATTTGAGTTTAACTGTATTAAAATAATTCAAATCAATATTTTAAAATAATTTGAATCCATTAGAATTTTTTTAAATTTAATTTCAAGTCTTTTAAAATATGTTGTATTTTTTTTATCTTGCCTGATATTAAAATAATTATAATAAATATATTAAAATAGTGGGATGAGAGATTAACTGGCTGTGTGTTCTACCTGTTTTACTCTGTCATTTAACATCTTGAATTTTCTTTATTTATATTGATTTTTAACCTCTGACATGAGTCTTGATTTTACTTTTATTTTGGCCATAATTATTTACAAAATCTGCTCAATAATAATAATAATTATTACTATGATTGTTCTTTTAGGCTGTTATGTTATTGTACGAAAATGGAAAAATACGATTGCTTTTATTTGTCAATGTGGAGTGTATACAATGATATTGTGCAATAAAAATATTCTTTAAAATATATATTCTAAAATAATTTGAATCCATTATATTTTTTTAATTTAATTTCATGTCTTTTAAAATGTGTTTAATTTTTTTATCTTGCCTTTTGTGATTTTATGACCCACTTGTTTTATTTTACTGCCCTTTTAAATCACTTTGTAACCTGGTTCTTTAAAATTGCTCTATAGATATAATCATTTCTATCATTTTATTATTATTATGGATGTTTCTGAGAGATTTGTGCACATGTGAGTGCAGCTATAGTGAGGAAATGCACCACAACTTTGCATTATTCTTCCGCTTTGAAGGGGAAATTTACATTTCAACCATTCCTCAAACTTCAGCTTCCTCATCCTCTTCTCTTTTAAGCTCAGCTCGCTCTTTAAATGGCTTGGAGGAACCGTCATGGCCGCCATTGAAGTGGAGTGCTCACTAATTGGTGCACTGGTCCTCTTCTCTCTAATGAGCATATCAGATATCTTAGATTTTCAGTTTTCTGATGCACAAAACACAGATTATGAAGACTGTGGATTACATAGAACCATCCATTTATCAATTCACCTTACATCAGCACATACTCGCTCTGTTTTTAAGCATATTTAAGTGAATTTTAACGACTGTATGATCTTGTTTCCATATAGCGTTGATTGTTCTTCTACTTTGTCTACTTTTTAAAAATATTTCTATTTTTGTTTCAGTATTTTTTGGTGTTTATATTTCCATCTTTAATCAGGACTTTATTTCACTCCTCCTGAATTCTCCCCGTTCGTCACGTTTCAGGTGAAACCCTTTGAAAGCAGATGAAATGTGTTGCAGGAACTCTACAGTACATGCTCTGTGACAGGAAGTGTTGTTTGGTGTATATATATATATATGTGTGTGTGTGTGTGTGTGTGTTCCTCATTATTATCATCACAGTTAAGGACCAGCTCTGACAGAGAACAACACAATGACTATAATCACTCCTCGTTTCCTCTCCTCTCCTCTGGCTGCTGTAACCAGCCTCTTTGTTCTTTATGTTAAGGAGCCGTCTCTCCGTTCAGCTCATATTTTTATGCATCATTCTCTGAGGATTCTTTCTGCACGTAAACAGGAAGAAACAACTCTACAAACTGTGATAATGAAGGAGAGGTGGGTGCAGCAGCAGCAGCATTTATCTGCTATGAGCTCAGGGTGAGCTCGGACACCTCGTATCTAATGAGGTTTTAATAAAGTGGGAGCAGTGATACCGCCGACACCGTGATGAAACTCACACAGAGACGTATAAATACAGAATGATGTCACACTCTTCACAGAAAACAAGTGATGAAGCAGCTGCAGACACTTCACACGACACCATTATGTGTTATTACTGAGCTCCAGAAACAATCAACTGTCTCCTGCAGGCTGTGGTTCAAACCTGAACACATCAACACATCCACACATCCACACAGAGACACAGAGGAACAACTAGAGAGGCCTGCAGACCTCAAAAACACTTCCACAGTCTGTGACCTCTGACACACTTCACACCTGAGTTTAATCAGAACTCTAAACCAGAACTCTAAACCAGACAAACTCTGATTTATTACAATGTTTCTGCAGAATCAAGAGCAACAGATCAGGCCACTGTGATCTTATTGGTACAAATATTGTAGGTGATTTGAAAGCAGACAAGACAAGAAGTTCAAAGCAGATCTAGAAGTCTCATGAGGCGGCACATGTTGTCCTCACACTGTAATGAAAACCTTATCTTGAAATGGCACCAGAAAAAAGGCAAAGATGTCTCAATGAAGATTTCTTTATTTGGCTCAGCCTTCGTGAAATTGAAGGGGAAGTCTTTGTTTCATTTTGCAGCTACAAACTCAACTTAACTTTATCTATAAAGAACCTTTCATACATACAAGCATGCAGCTTTTGCTTCACAAAGAACATAAAGAGACAGAAAATAAATAATGTTTTAAATGGATCATAGGAATACTACAACAATTTTATTATTGTATTCATTTATTTAAAGTTTATTGTATCTATTTATATTCCTTATCTATTATTCTAACTATTATTATCTTCAATTATTTCTATTTATTAATTCAACTTTCTGTTTTATTTTATTTTTTCATTATTACTAATATTATTGTTATTTTTAATTATCATCATTATTATTATCTATGTTATTATTAGTATTCATATTATCATTATTACTACTATTTATTATTTTTAATTTTTCATATACTCAATTTCAATTTTTCTACCATAGATTTTTTTAATTTTAATTTTTAATTTTAATAAAATATTTGCACATAAGATCTGCCTCTGAAAACATGATCATAAAAAATACTATAACACTATAATTAAAATCATTTATTTATTTAAAGTTTATTAAACCTACTTTTTGTTACTTATGTTATTCTAATTTTGATTATTTTAAATTATTTGTATTCATTAATTAAATTTTTTAATTTATTTGTATTATTGTATTATGTTTCATGTTATTATTACTATTTATGTTACTATTATTAACATAATTCTATTTATTTTATTATTATTATTATTTTGTATGTATTCCTTTTTCAATTTTTTATTATGGACCATGGAATTTTTTTGTTTTATATTTGTAATGAAATATTTGTGCATAAGATCTTCCTCTGAGTCTAATGTCTGCCTTGTTTTTGTTGTGTTGATTTGGTAACATTTTTTTACTGTTCTTGAACCACACTTTTGGCTAAATGCTAACATGAGCATGCTAACAGGTACCACTCTAAATAATCATGTCTTTAATTAGAGATGAATCAGCGTCATCATTCTAACATTACCCTTCAGATCTCAGAGAGTCATTCTGCTCAGTGATGTTGGTGTTAGCGTTCACACAGACAATAGTAGCTCACTGTTTACTGTCTGTCCTCGTCTCTGAGTGCTGAGTGACATCAGAGAGTGTTTGTGTGAAGAGTAACGCTGAGCCTGAGCTGAACAACAGCTCTGTCACTTCTGATCTGTGGTAACATGACATCATGCAGCCTGTCAGTGTGGATCTCAGGAGTGTGGATACAAGCAGGAGAAATACAAGAATTTAGACTTTTAGAGGAACTGAATATTTAAAGTTAAAGGTTCTAAAAGTTATGTGGATTTAACTTCCCAGTAATATGATGGCCCGACCAATGTATGCACGAATATTCAGCTCTTATTATGTCTTGGATTCAATATGAGGCCATATAATATTCATAGGATTACTGAAAAAGCAACAGGAAGTGGTACCTTTACCTTTCAAAATAAAACCAGGACACAAACTATAAAAAATCAGCAGATTCTTTGGTTTTAATTTTAGGTCTTTTCTGCATTTTCATCCTTTCTTTGCAGCATTAATGCCAAATTCTGATATGTTCTGGACTTGAGGTCTATTTCTAACATATTTTCAGCCCTTAATAATAAATCTATCAAATACCAGAGCTATCAGATTAGCTAGCATCAGACTAGCAATCCCAGTTCTGGGAAATTGACACATTAAAACCCCAAATCTGCACAACTGGGCCCACATTTCACAGATAAACACAAGACACTGCTGCAGAGGTTTTAAACTAACACAAACCCGTCTGAATCCAAAGGTATGACACAACAAATAAACAAATATAAACACAAACAAGCTGAAGTGTTGAACTCAAGTAACAGACTGAATCTGTGTTTACCTTTCTTTAAGACATCCAGCAGATCCTCAGACTGAGTCAGAGTCTTAGTCCGCATCGGTCAAACTTCAACCTCACATCCAGCTCCCTGAAACACAACCTGCTGATCTACCTCATCCCATCCCCGCTGCACAGCTACACACTCACTGACTGACACACACACACTGACAGAGAGAGAGGGGAAGTCTGAGCCAGAGGCAGAGAGAAGTGAGATCAGACGTTCACAATGCTGCTGTTTGTTACTGTACACAGAGACAGGGAGACAGATATGTGACTTCAGGAGCGAGTCCGTCCCACTCTCAACATTCCCCTCCCAAACACAACAACACAACAACGAGTCTGTTCAACACTTCAGGGAGAGACGGACAGAGAGGACGAGTGTTTCAGAGATTCTCCAGATTTAAAAGAGTCCTTCAGACAGAAAGAGGAACGTTACTTTGGGAGGAATGTGGTCTCAGTTGATCCAGCTTGAATAATAAAGTCTCACTGTCAGCCCAAATAAGAGTCAACACATCAATCCCTCATTATAACCAATTAGCCTAAAAAAATCAGCTGTTTTTAGGTCAATTATAATGAGACAACAACAAACTACAACAGTGTGATGCTAGCAGAGAGTGGAATCACTGGTTTCACACCTACTTGATAAATATTTTAGAAGTGACCAGTAGCAACAAGGGGGATTGGGGATACATGAGGAGGAGATGAAATACACGGACGATGAGCAGCAGATGTCCGGGATCCCAGAAGTGTTGTAAATGCGGGAAATACAAAGCCGCCGAGCAGACCAATCACAGAGCTTGCGGTCCGCGTCGGCCCTACGGGGAGTTACATTTTGGAGGAGGTGCACGTCAGCTACGTGCGTAGGCCTCGGCGTAGGTACGGGAGCTACGCGGACCCCCGGCGTAGGGTACGCCGTCGATTCAACGCAGAAGTATAAATCAGCCTTAAGGCTGACAGGCTTTTCAAATTAATGTTTTTATCATGATGTGAAAATGTTCTTGATGAACACTTAAAGTTCAGAAGACACAAAAGAGGACACAAGACAAAATCAAAAATGAGGAAATTGTGCAGAAAAGGCAAATTTGGTGCATCAAAAATGTTCAGAACTCAGGAAAATGATTATTTAGCTCTTAAAATGTTGCCTGCTGGTCAGAAAAGTCTTTAAAACAACATGAAAAAGAAGTGTGATGAAGTCCAGATCGTGATCCTGCCATAGGAAAATAATGAGACAATGTTTTTCCCACACTGCCTGACCTGAAAACCATTTTCCTCCAGAAGAAAATAAAGTTTGCTGATGTTTACGTGGCTTGTGGAGAACTGAGGACTTCCTAGTTACTGTTTTATTGAGAAAACATTTAAAATAATTGTTATTAAATAAATATTTCATTTATAACTTTTATGATTCCTAAGTCTCAGTAGGAGCTACAGGCCCTGAGGTATTCTGACAACATCATATGTGGCTCTGACTCAGGCCTGACTCTACTTCCTGTTCTGAACATGCTGCTGCTGCTTCATGTGTTTTAATTTATTCCCTCTCAGGTCAGAGGTGTGGAGTGTTTATGGTTTGTTTGTTGGTTTTTTGCTGCTTGATGGTATTTTTTTGTTTTGCCTGATGGTGCCGTGACGCCCTCCCACTCACTGAGAGCTGACTGCTTACATCTCAGATACAGGACTGAAGACAGGAAGCACATCAGGGAGCTGAGCTGTGAGGGCCAAACACAGCTGAGACATCAGAGTCAGATCCATCCAGGGTTTCTACACTCAGACGTTACAGTAAATATTAAAAACATGAAGAAGCTGTTTCTTTGTTAGAGCCTCACGTAACGCTGCTGCTTCATTAAGGTGTGTGTGAGGCTGACAGGACTGCTAGGAGCTTTGTTTTCAAAGCATTGATGGATAAAAGCTTAAAGAGAACACAGAACCAGAAACTAATCATGACTCTACTCGTCTCTTTGTGTTGTGCCTCGCAGAAATAACGTTTAAAAACGTCAGTGTGTCTAAAAAGGATAAGTCTGCTGTAACCAAAGACAGCGAGGAGGAAACAAGCTGAAACCCGGAGCACTGAGTGGATCTGGGTCCTGGATCAGGGTCACTTTTGAAGGTAGTGAAGCACAAACAGAGACAGAGATTAAGTGGACTTGTAGAAAATGGAGCTGACGTCTGAAAGCAGCCCTCCCTCCCTCGCTCCCTCGCTGTGACCCTGGAGCCTCGGCGGTGATAACAGCACTCCAGTCCCGTCCACCAAACACACACAGAGATAATGTTTCCTGTGCAGAGAACTGTTGCTCATTTCTGCTTCCTAAACCCCGCCCCTCGCCCTCGCCTCCGTTACGCCACATCACAGAGCCCTCAGGGTGCATCACGTCCGTTTCATAATGAAGTTTTAATGGAAACTATTCATCACACGACTGTCATCGTCTGCCCGACTCAATTTACCCCAAACTTCAAATACAGCTTCATGAAGAAGTTTCCAGAGACGAGCGTTTGGATTTAATGCATGAAATTTAATCTGATTTAATTAAATAATCAGGATTAGAAATGTTCCAGTAACATTTGCTTTTAATGATACCAATATAAGAGATCAGATTGGATCAAATCTTCAACACTTGTTGGTTGAAAATAAGAAATTAAATCAGATTAAATAAATGAATCCAGTCCTGTTTATGATCATGATAAAATCCTGAATTTGTGTTCAAACTTTAGAGTACGGTTAGGATAACTTCAAACCAAAATATCAGGCTCAATCTGATCCAAGAAGAGGACTGGGCTCAGGCTGGATTTTAGCAACAAAAGGTGATAAGCAAAGTCTTAAAGTCTGTGTTGATTTTGGCGCCCCCTGTGGACAAACTATGTACAGTACGAGTAGACTGCTAACAGAGTCTTTACTCTCAGTTTCTACACCTGGAGCGCACGATCAGTGTCCTGTAGATGAGTTTTCGTTGGTGCTTCTGGCGATGTAGATTAAATACAACTTCAAACATCATCAGAAATTATTGACGACGTGTACGTAAGAATCAGAACCGTGTCGCTCCACCGTGTAGATGTCAGAGCTGCTGTAGGAGGGCTGGACCCAGTGAGGTAAAAGAAGAAGGGAGGTTTGATTTGGAAGCAGAGAATAGACTCAAAGATCCAAATAATAAAGTAGAATCAGAAATTAAAGCTGCAAGCGGCGATGAACGGGCCCTCACACACCTGCAGCCACCGCCACATGTAAACCACCGCTTGATATAAGCCACCACATGATGTGAAAGCAAGATCTGAGAGTGTAGACCAGGGGTGTCCAAAGTACAGCCCGGGGGCCAATCGCGGCCCAAGGTCCATTTATTTATGGCCCCAAGCTTCCATCTTAAATTGTGTTATTCATAGCACAGAAATTAATCACATTCTGAATCATGTGTACATTTGCAGTTGCTTTTTAGCGCAATAAAGAAACACAAGAACTCTTAAAGTTGACAGGTTTTCAAATTAATGTTTTTATCATGATGTCAAAATGTTCTTGATGAACACTAAAAGTTCAGAAGACACAAAAGAGGACACAAGACAAGATCAAAATTATGAAATTGTGCAGAAAAGGCAAAATTTGGTGCATTGAAATTGTTCAGAACTCAGGAAAATGATTATTTAGTTCTTAAAATGTTGTCTGCTGGTCAGAAAAGTCTAAAAAACAACATGAAAAAGAAGTGTGATGAAATCCAGATCGTGATCCTGCCATAGGAAAATAATGAGACAATGTTTTTCCCACATTGCCCGACCATTTTCCTCCAGAAGAAAATAAAGTTCACGTGGCTTGAAGAGAACTGAGGACTACCTAGTTACTGATTTATTAAGAAAATATAACTTGTCTGATTCCTAAGTCTCGGTAGGAACTACAGGCCCTGAGGAATTCTGACAACATCAAATGTGGCCCTCTTTGAAAAAAGTTTGGACACCCCTGGTATAGACCATCTGTATCTCTTAGGTCGTGCTAATGTTCCATGTTTTTGGCAGATTGCCAAGAAAACTTCTAAACTTGACAGTCTGCCCCGCCCACAATTTTAGTCTGAACGTAATGCCTTTACTAATTTTGAATCATCAATGTGTCTACTACAGAATGTGCCTTGTTTGGACTGAATTAGAGAAAAGCCCTAGGAGGAGATCTTAAAAGTATGCACCCTTATTTGGGCGCCATTTTTAATTTTCAAAGCTAGGTGGCGCTCTTCCTGTTGAGTTTCAGATATGGGTGCAAGACGGTCCTCTTGGGGGGGTGGGGTGGTGCGCAGCTGGGGTGGGTGTTACTACGGCAGCCATTGCGGTGTCCCTCCATGCCCCCGCGGCCTGGTCCATCAGTCGCAGGGCGTGGGTGGGGGGCGTGGGTGGGGGGAGTGGTCGGGCCGTCTGGGGGGGGCAGGTGGGATTGGCCCTGCCGCCTCCGCCCTCCCTCCGCTCCGGCGCGCCGGTTGGTGGGCTCTGGTCCTGGTCCTGCCCGTCTGCCTGGCTGTCTGCTCCTGGTGCCGGGCCCCCTCGGCCCTGGTGGCTCCTTTGGCTCCGTCTTGGGGGGCTGTGGGGGCGGTGTTGTGGGGGTGTCCCTTGGGGGGGCTGCGGGATCTCTCCCCCCTCGCCCCCCTTTCCTCCTACTGGGTGACCTGGGGGTCGCCCTGGGTGCTCCGGCGGTACCTGCTTGCTTCCGGTCTGGGTCCTTGGCTCGTCCCCTGGCCTGGGTCTCCCGCAACGGGTTGGGTCCTTCGGTCTGACTGCTCTCGCGGCCCGGGTGCCGAGCCGTACCGCTCGGTTGATCTGACCCAAGTGGTTTCATCTGCACCAGTGGTGGTCTTGTTACACAAATAGAACACAGCACGGCGGCAACCCTCTGACCCAAGCTTCAGTAATGATTGTGGACACTAAGGGTTGCTTCATCATTAGGATCACCACACGGATTTTCTTTTTGGCATCATGGTGAGATGGTCCCTCTCCATCTAAGTGTGTTAGGTCTCTCTCTCCTTCTCTCTCCCTGTCCCTTTGTATATCCTTATGTAATCTTTCTTTCACTTTCTCTTATTTTTTTTATTTATTTTTTGGCAGAAAAAGACAAAAAAAAAAAGAAATAAGGAAAAAAAGAGAACAACAGAAAAAAGAAAAAAAAAAAAAAAAGAGATATGGGTGCAAGAGACTTTTTTGTGCGTCCTGATGCCATGAATATATCTATTTTCATGTATGTAGCTCAAAATAACCTCTATGGGGAGGGGTTTTTGAAAACTCTAGGGGGCGCTACTGAGCACATTTTTAAGAATTTATTTGCGAGAGACATAAATTCTCACATTTTTTACCAGGCCTGATGAGCGTGCAAAAATGTGCACGCTTTCATGCATGTTAAAGGCTCCAAAAATGCTATCTCCTAGGCGGAAGAATTAAGAAGACTCAGTGGGGTTTCAATAAGGCCTTCGCCGCCACTGCATGTCAGCGCTTGGGCCCTAATTATAAAGTTGGTATAGTGAATATGGTTTTTTTTTGGCATTGGTGGCTTTTATTTTGAAAGTGTGGATGCTCTTGCAGGTTTTGAATCTGACATGTGGAAGCATTTCTGTCTTCTTGTGTCAAGAAATGAGACAAAATCAGCCGCCGCCAGACTGTGACGACTTACAGGACGGAGGATACGAGTGATAGGAGGAGCTACTATGCAAAATGTCACCTCAATCCTGGACTTGTTATGGTGATATTAACGCTGATCTGGGACTGGATGGGTGGAGGAAGTACAGAGATGCAGAGAGAAAGAGATTGATTATTACTCAACAGCTAAAATAATCCTAATTCTAATCTCTGAATGTCTTCAGTATCATTCTGGTACAAAGCTTCTCAGAGCAGAGAGAGCAGAGCAGTCCCAGCAGGTAAATATTAATCAATATCAAAGCGTCTGTCGCTGGGCCGAGCGGCAGCATGGAGATAATGAGATGCAGGGAAAGTGTTCAAAGAGGCTAAATGTGGCTACAGATGAGAGAGCTAAATACAGGTACATCCAATCATCCCAGGAGAGGTGTAATCATCACATCACCGCAGCCTGACTCCCTCCAAAGATGCATTTCAAACTTCTAACCTCTGAGATGTTCTGAATGAGACGCGTCTCTTCCCGACAGGAAGCAGATTAACTGGTTATCATGTTCATGACGAGTTTAAAGAAAGCCAGAAAAGTCTCTGTTCCTCAAATGTCAAACTTCCTCTCCTGCAAAGGTTACGCTCAGGAGTCGCTTCCTGCTTTTTTACAGGCATGCAAACAACATGCACACATGTCTGTACCGCCGCCACCGCCGCCACCACACTGTCATTAAACCCCAGAGTGACTTATTAAAAGAGTGCAGCTGGAATCCCACCCCGCAATAAACCCCGTCAAAATAAAAGACCGAGGCTGATTTAAGGGCGGTGTTCCAGGAAAAGTCGACCTAATTAACTGTCATCGTCTCGCACTGAGCATGTGCAGATGACAAACGGTGGGAAAGGAGGCATCATTTGTGGCGGAGAGGTCTACCCAGAACCAGGAAGTGATCAGGTTCAGAGGAGGTCCTGTGGTGAGGTAATAAAGGTGTAGTCTTAAACACACATGCACAGACAGCTCCACCTTCACGTCCCTCAGTAATCCAGTGAACACTCAGAAACATGTTTGATCAAATGCAGCTGATCGTCAGAGAGCTCAGCGAGGCGGCACTGATCCGGTGCCAACATCATGACCGTCACCAGTTTCTGATTAAGAAGACGGGACGAGTCCGGGCAGGCAGAGGAACACAACCGTTCACAGACCAGAGGAGGGAAACACAGAGAGTGGAGGAGTCATGAAGTTCATTCTTCTGTTCAGAGTTTCTCTTTTCATTAAAGCTGCAGAGAATCTTTAAAGTGATTGAACTTCACTGTATTGTTTCTGTTTGGTTTCCTGCTCGTGTTTCCTGCTCGTGTTAGTCTGGATTATTGTCTTTACATGTGTTTGTGTGTTTGTTCACCTGAACCACAGTACTCACCTAAAGGATCTATTGATGATCAAATAAAGAACAAAGGATAAAAAAAAATTTATTTGCTCTTTTATTGGTTTTGAAAATGAAGTGTATTATTTTTTATAATTATTTATGTTGTTATTATAATTTTATATATACTTATTTATTTTTTAATTTGTATTTAACTAGAACAATAATTATTATTATTATTATTATATTCTTGTTTTTTAATTCTTATTTAATTTAATTATTATCATGATAATTATTATTGTTAATATTGTCATTTTTATTATCATGTTATTTTATTATTATAATAGTAATTATTGTTATTGTTATGACTACTATTATCATTACTATTCCTCTTATTATTATTTTTATTGTTATTTTCATTAAAACATTTAATATTATTTTTTATTATTTTGTTGTATTATTATCACAATCATTGTTATTGTTATCATTTTTATAATTATTACTATTATTATTTTTACTATGATCATTATTTCTATTATTATCATAGTAATATTTTCATTCATAATTTTAATATTTTTTTTTGTAATTGTTGATATTTTCTAATTATTTTCACGTATTATTATTACTCTTATTATTATTATTATTATTATTATTATTATTATTATTATTATTATTATTTTTATTATTTATTTATTTATTTTTTAATTTTTTTAGTATTAGTAGTATTCATGAGCATCTGTGAACACACACACCAACTCTGTCTCTCCACTCCATTGGGGTCAGTAATTCAACTTAAAGAGGAAGAAGAGGAGGAGGAGGAAGATACAGAAGGAGGAAGGAGGAGAAGAAATAGTAAAGTAGAAGGAGATAAAGATTAAAGAGAAGAACATGATGAGAAAGAGGATGGTAAAGAAAAATAATGCAAGGAAAAAGAAGAGGAAGACTACAACATAAGAGACGAACAATCAGAAGCAGACTGATAGGAAGAGGAAGAAGAAGAGGATAGAGACGAGGAAGGGGAAGAAGAAGAGAACGATGGAGGAGAAGAATTCACCAGCCCAAATAACTAACTCTACCTTTATCATGTGGCAAACACTGAGACTAAAACCTGTTATTGTTAGTTAAAACAAGACAGACCTTTTCCAAACTGAGACTCTGAGAGCTCAAACATGAGACACTTTGACTCTGCAGAGTTTACAGACAGTTTTTCTGCAGCCTTACTGAATACAAAGCCTCCTCCTCCTCCTCCTCCTCCTCCTCCTCCTCCTCCTCCGGCGGCAGCAGCACACAGATTTAATACCGCAGCTTTAAGTCTGTAATGATGTTTGGGCGACTACAGAGAGCTGTTTGATGCATAATTTAAGAAGACTAGGTGTGAGGCGGCGAGCAGGGATCAATACACTCCACTGAATCTGACATGAGAGCGGAGTATGAAGAATATGAAACAAGCACAGATGTTCAAATAAAAATCTGCAGCGTGTGTGACGTCCGACAGACGCAGACCGGAGCAGCGGTAACCTTTAGGGAGGACAGGCGGGCAATTAGACCGCTACGGCGGCGGCGTGGATGTCAGCAGGCGGCTTCAGAAGCTCACCCGCTGGGCCTCGACTGTCTGCCGGTCTCTGCTTTAACTAACCAACACACACACACACCAACACAGAGAAAAGGCCCACAGATGGTTCATGATATGCAAAACACAGAGACGTCCTGGTTAGGAGCTTCTGGTGCAGCGTTCGAATACGAGAGACAGAGACGTATCAGAGCTGCTGAATAATGGAGCGAGACGGCGAGCTGACCACGAGGAGGAGGAGGAGGAGACTGCAGCACGTCTTCATCTACATGTTATAAATCCTGATCTCACCTTACAGTCTGTCTGCAGGTACAATGCTAAATGATCCAGGATCCACTCTGAGGAGAGTTTGCTGGTCTCAGTGTGGTCCTCTTGTGGGGGGGCGGGGTGCATGATGTGAATTATATCTACAGTAGTTGTTGTTGCTGCTCTCAGGGCCTCTGTGGCACAGCTTAGCAGAGCTGCAACATCACTTTTTAAGCTCCAACATTTCACACAGTGTTTGTCCTGGTACAGAGAGCTGGCTACTTTATCTTTCATTTACAGTCCCAGTGTTTTCACTGCAGATGAAGCTGCAGCTGCTCCTCCAGAAAGCAGCCTTAACAGCTCGCTTTCAATCCACAGGTCAGGCTGTACGCTCTACCTCCCCTACTCTCTGAATTTTTGCATGTGGATAAATTGAAGGAAGAGAGAAAGAAGTTAGAAAGAAGACAGGGAGGATGAGAAGCCTGCTTTTCATCCTGTGGAAGACTGTATGCTCTACCTCTTCCCTAGTCTTCAAGAGGAAAAAAAGAGAGGAGAGAAGAGTCTGCAGAGAGATGTTGGAAAGAAGGCATGGAGGATGAGGAAAAGGTCTTGGCTGGAGCTTGATCTAGCCATGTCAGGCTGTACGCTCTACCTCCCCTACTCTCTGAATTTTTGCATGTGAATAAATTGAAGGAAGAGAGAAACTAGAGAGAAGAGGCTGCAGAGAGATGTTAGAAAGAAGACAGGGAGGATGAGAAGCCTGCTTTTCATCCTGTGGAAGACTGCACGCTCTACCTCTCCCCTAGTTTTCAAGAGGAACAAAGAGAGGGGAGAGAAGAGTCTGCAGAGAGATGTTGGAAAGAAGACAGGGAGGATGAGAAGCCTGCTTTTCATCCTGTGTAAGGCTGCACACTCTACCTCCCCTAGTCTTCAAGAGGGAAAAAGAGAGGGGCGAAAATGGGGAGAAGAGTCTGCAGAGAGATATTAGAAAGAAGGCATGGAGCTTGATCCAGCAATGTCAGGCTGTACGCTCTACCTCCCCCTCTTAGCTATTTAAATGCAAGGAGAGAGAGAACAGGGAGAAGAGTCTGTAGAGAGATGAAGGCGGGGAGGGTGAGAAGCCTGTTTGGACTGGTACTCAACCCTGCACAAGTTAGGCTGTACGCTCTACCTCCCCCATAATTTAGGAAAAAAAGAGAGGAGGGAAAATGTATTAAATAGTTTAAAGAGCGATGTTAGAAAAAGGGCAGTAAGACAAAGTCAGGACAAAGACGATTTTGGGCTCAACCCTGCTGTACGCTCTACCTCCACCTTCTTCCCTGATTTACATGACAGTAACAATGAGAAGAGAGGGAAGAGAGGGAAAACAGGGAGAAGGGTCTGCAGAGAGATGGTAGAAAGAAGGCAGGGAGGGTGCGATACATGTTTGGGACAGAGCTCACACATACTGTGTAAGGCTGTACGCTCTACCTCCCCCCTAGTTTACACAAAGAAGAACAAGATCAGAGAGATAATGTGGAAAAGAGTTTAAAGAGCTCTGTTAGACAAAAGTCAGAACAAAGACCAGTTTGAGGTCAAACCTGCTTGGTTAGACGCTGTACGCTCTACCTTCCCCTTATTCCCCATTTACATGAAAGAAAAAGAGAGAGGAGAGAGAGAACAGGGAGAAGAGTCTTTAGAAAGAAGGCAAGGAGGATGAGAATCCTGTTTGGACTGGTACTCAACCCTGCACAAGTTAGGCTGTACGCTCTACCTCCCCCATAATTTAGGAAAAAAAGAGAGGAGGGAAAATGTATTAAATAGTTTAAAGAGCGATGTTAGAAAAAGGGCAGTAAGACAAAGTCAGGACAAAGACAAAGATTTTGGGCTCAACCCTGCTGTACGCTCTACCTCCACCTTCTTCCCTGATTTACATGACAGTAACAATGAGAAGAGAGGGAAAACAGGGAGAAGGGTCTGCAGAGAGATGGTAGAAAGAAGGCAGGGAGGGTGCGATACATGTTTGGGACAGAGCTCACACATACTGTGTAAGGCTGTACGCTCTACCTCCCCCCTAGTTTACACAAAGAAGAACAAGATCAGAGAGATAATGTGGAGAAGAGTTTAAAGAGCTATGTTAGACAAAAGTCAGAACAAAGACCAGTTTGAGGTCAAACCTGCTTGGTTAGACGCTGTACGCTCTACCTTCCCCTTATTCCCCATTTACATGAAAGAAAAAGAGAGAGGAGAGAGAGAACAGGGAGAAGAGTCTTTAGAAAGAAGGCAGGGAGGATGAGAATCCTGTTTGGACTGGAGCTCCCCCTTGGCTGTACGCTCTACCTCTCTCTTTACCTGATTTTCATAAACAAAAAAGAGTGGAGAAGAGAGAGATAAACAGAACGAAGAGTTAAGAGATGCTAGAAGGTAAAGTAAGGCCAGGCTGAGAAGCCTGTTTGAGATAGAGCTCACCCCTGTCAAGTTAGGCTGGACACTCTACCTCTCCCTATTACCCCAGTTTAATGATGGAGAAAAGGAAGGAAGACGAGGAAGACGAGGACAGGGCAAGAAGCTCGTTTGGGCTAGAGCCAAGTTAAAAGTCATTTTAAGTGTTCCCCTTTAGATGAAGATGTGACTCTTGGAAAAAGATGAAAGTGGTCATTTGAAAAAGGACTAAACTTCTGTCTTATCTGTAAATGTATCCATCAGGATTGTTGATTAAGTGATGAGTTGTTAAGACAATTAGAGACGGCTGAGATATCAATCTGTGCTTACCAAAGACTCAACGTCTTTTTTTCACATCGACTGTAAAAAATGTTAATTTCCTGTCACAGAGAGAGAAAGAAGCAGAATATAATAATATATAAATAATCCTATTTAAAACTCTGTGGTATAAATAATCCTCTGAGTGCTCGGGGATGTTTTCTTCCTCCTCCTCCAGGATCTCTTGTTTTTGTTTGTGTCATTCTCCTTCACTTTAAAGAAGAAGCTGAAATCATTAACGGGAGATAAATCTGGAGGTTTGTCCGTCTGAGTTAACGCCTGACTCAGACTCAAACACACTTTTTCTGTCCTCTGTAAAAGAAACACACACACACACACACACACACACCGAGCGCTCGGTGTGAGTGTTTGAATCCTAATGAGGTCTCGGGTGATTCTGCTGTGAACTGGTCAGAAAGCTTTTAATGAGGGCCGAGGTTAACGCCGCGGGGCTGCTGCAGGCGTCTGAGCCACCAGTCGATACGCAGACATGTTTTACTTTAACTAAGAGATTCGTCTCTCAGAGGATTTTAAACCACCGGCCCTCGACTAGACGAGCCAAGAGACGGAGCAGAGACGTATCATGATCCCTCTGAGGAGACCTAAACTCCTAATGAACGGAGGAATAAAGTGATAACACATTACAGAGCACTTTGGATGGAAACACTTCAGACTGCTCGAGGAGAGCGGTGAGCAACGATTACACCACCACAGATATCACTGAACCAGAGGAGGCAGCCTGAGTCTGTGTCTAGGTCAACTTCAGATACATGTCAGGAGTTTTTCTACGTCATTGTTCAGCTTTTGCATGAATGAAACAAGTTGAATCCCTAACATCAACGTCCCCAAAGTCAAAGCTTGTAGTTAGAGCTGGATCAGGCTTGGACCAGGTTTTGTCATGCTGCTATAGGCCTAGACTGCCGGGGGAACTGGCACACTGACACACTGGGATCCTAGCTCACCCCCTTCCCCCCAACCCCTTCATCACTTACTTTAACTCTGCCTGTCCCATTAAAGTTACTAACCATAGACCTTTCTGGAGTCCCTGAGCTCCCTTGTCTCGTAGACTCCAGCTGATACGGACATGCTGGACTCCAGCGGCAACAGCTTCTATGACTCGTCTCATCACTATCACTTCTCTCTCTTATTCTCCACTATCCCTCTTTCCAGACCCAACACGGTCTCAGCAGATGTGTGTCTAACATGAGTCTGGTCCTGCTGGAGGTTTCTGCCTGTTAAAGGAAGTTTGTCCTCTCCACTGTAACTAGCTAAATACTGTGAGGTGCAATGCTCATGGTGGATTAAGGTGGGGTCAGACTGAGTCTGATCCTGTCTTATGTTGGGTCTCTGTTCATAATTTGACATAGAGTGGTCTAGACCTGCTCTGTTTGTAAAAGCGTCTTGAGATAACGTTTGTTGTGATTTGGCGCGATACAAATAAAGATTGATTGATTGATAAAACAAGCCTCACATGTGGACCAAGCTGCAGTTCCTTGAGTGTCCACTAGAAGCACCGGAAACCACATACACACCCATTCAAAGAAGACAGTCTTTACAGCAGAAATACACTCCCCTCTATCTGTCTTTCCAGACCCAACACGGTCTCAGCAGATGTGTGTCTAACATGAGTCTGGTCCTGCTGGAGGTTTCTGCCTGTTAAAGGAAGTTTGTCCTCTCCGCTGTAACTAGCTAAATACTGTGATGTGCAATGCTCATGGTGGATTAAGGTGGGGTCAGACTGAGTCTTATCCTGTCTTGGTGTTGGGTCTCTGTTCATAATTTGACATAGAGTGGTCTAGACCTCCTATGTTTGTAAAAGCGTCTTGAGATAACGTTTGTTGTGATTTGGCGCTATACAAATAAAGATTGATTGATTGATTGATAAAACAAGCCTCACATGTGGACCAAGCTGCAGTTCCTTGAGTGTCCACTAGAAGCACCGGAAACCACATACACACCCATTCAAAGAAGATGATCTTTACAGCAGAAATACACATGTTTACAGCCTGGTTCAAAAAACTGTTTAATAATTATAATAATAACTGATATTTATATAGTGCCTTTCCAGGTCTCTTCACAGGGTCAGGTAGGGGGTCTGGGGGGTAGGTGGGGGTATCTAATGGGGAAAGGCCTTGAGGAAAAGGTGTGTTTTGATTGCTTTCTTAAAACCGTCCAGGGTTGGGGCGCTCTGATGTCAGGAGGGAGAGAGTTCCACAGAGTAGGGGCTGCCACACTGAATGCTCTGTCCCCTAAGGTCTGCAGCTTAGTCCGGGGGATAAAGAGGAGACCCAGGTCCCAAGACCTTAGGTTCCATGATGGAGTGTGTTGGTGGAGGAGGTCAGCCAGGTATTGGGGGTGAGGGCATGCAGGGATTTGTAAGTGAGGACTAGGTCTGAAGATCTCATTTCTCTCTCGGCACACACTATGTGGTGAATTTATTATAACTTGTGATTTTTAAAGATTTTAAATGTACAAGTTATGCCCAAATAAGGGCGTGGCTGACTTGATTGACAGGCGGGGATACTAGCTGTTAGCGAGGAGGCTAAAGACCCGCCTCTTTACCTCACGCTAGCTAGTCACGGAGACTACGTCCATTTCATATCATTCATTAGTCAGTGGATTTCTCTCTCTGTGGGGGGTGGGACTTTGCCCCAAGTGGGGGAGCTGAAGTATCTTGGGGTCTTGTTCACAGTGGGGGTAACATGGAGCGTGAGAGAGTGATGAGGGCGTTGTACCAAACTGTTAAAGTAAAGAGGGAGCTGAGCCAGAAGGTAAAGCTTTCAATTTACCAGCCGGTCTACGTTCCAACCCTCACCTGTGGACACGAGCTGTGGGTCTGGACCGAAAGGATAAGATCTGGGATACAAGGGGCTGAGATGAGCTTCCTCTGAAGGGTGTCTGGGCTCAGCCTTAGAGAGAGGGTCAGGAGCTCAGACATCCGGAGAGAGCTTGGAGTAGAGCCGCTGCTCCTTCACGTCGAAAGGAGTCAGCTCAGGTGGTTCAGGCATCTGATAAGGATGCCTCCGGGCACGACCAACTGGGTGAAGGCCCCAGGGAAGACCCAGATCTCGGCGGAGGGATTATATATCCAACCTGGTGTGGGATCCCCTCAAGATTCCCCTGGAGGAGCTGTAAAGTGTTGCTGGGGAGAGGGAAGTCTGGGTCAATTTGCTTGGACTGCTACCTCCATGACCCGACCCTGGATAAGAGGAGAGGGTGGAGTCAGGGTGATCCTCTCTTCCCTGCTCGCCTCAGCTGTCTGTATTATGTTCCTATTGTTGTGTCTATGTTGGGGGAACGTCCTTGTACACGATGTAGTGACATAAGCACTGAAACAGACACCACCACAGAGGACAGGTCATCTGCCGCCACACTCTTCCTCTGTCACTGAAACCAAAACTGAGTGTTTGAGTCGTGAGAGAGCATCCATCCGACACACGACCCCCTGCTGTGAGGTGCATGATGTGTGAACGGCAAGTTGTTAAAGATATCTGAGTTTGAGAGTCCTGAAATTATCCAGACAATGTCAGCAGCTCACGCTCAACATGTCCTGGAGTTTTCTGCAAAGAGTAATGAAGCGTTGGGGACATGTTTTTTCCATTTTCAAACCCGACTGCAATTCATCTCTCGTGTGAAATTACAGGATACAACAGATAAATGGATATGCAAAGTTGGTGCACACCGAACATAGAGCAGGTGTGCTTTCACTCAAACTGAAAGTGTCTCTTTATCATCTGCAAAAATTGGAATTTTCCATTTTAAAATCTGCAAAGTTGTGAGTCAGAAATGCAAAATTGGTCGAGCTCTCAGCAAAAGGTGCTGCAGCATGACGCATATCGATCAGCTTTCAGCCTCTACTTGAAGTTTTTGTTTCATATCTTGGGTTTGCTCATCGATTTGGACTTGCACAACATTTCTAAAGTCTTACACTTCATGTCAAGGTGCAGACGGCCAACCTGGGAGGGGTCCTGGAGAAATATGTCTGCCCTCTTCATCCAAGTTTCAAGGCCGTGCTTTTATATCTCAATCATTCCTGAACCTTCTCTCCTGCAGAACCGAGAGTCAACTGTCTCAAGTGTCGGCATCTCTCTCTCTCTCTCTCTCTCTCTCTCTCTCTCTCTCTCTCTCTCTCTCTCTCTCTCTCACACATGCTGTTTTATCACTCTTGAAGAATCTGAGCTCCAGCATCATCACCCGACTCACAGAGCCAACATCTGCTCACCCTGTACCTCACACCTCAGCATTGAGAGTGTGAGAGCATGTATATGTGCGAAGGTGTGTGTGTGTGTGTGTGTGTGTGTGTGCTGCGCCGTCTTTAAATCTGGCAGCATTGATCGGCTCTGAGAGAAGAAGAAGCCGAGCTGGAATTCCTCTGCAGGCCTGATGGACGCAGATAAAGTCCACAGCCAAATGGAAAGTGCGAATGTTTCCCCCGGCCGCTCGATAAAGCAGCGGAGATCTCTCAGAGTCTCTCTCTCTCTCTGTTTAAGTGTCTGTGCCTTAAGAGCTGATTACACACACACTTACCTGCCTCACAATAACTTTCACACACTTGTCACCAGGTCTTACACGCACCATGAGGAGCTGTGTGCTGGAGTGCTGGAGGCAAAGTGCAGACGGGTAGTGTTAAAGGTTTCCTCTTGTTGCATTTTGAAAATCAATAAATCATTGCAGCATGAGTTTAGAGGCGTTAGAGGGAGGAGCGTTCACAAACAAGAGCAGGGACGACAAACCGGACACACCTCAGATCAATTAAACCAACATTATTCATGCTGTTGGGTCCCTTCATATTCAAAATGATCAGACCCATAATCCATCCACCAGAGGCTGATAATAAACAGATGTTGCACTGAAGTCAAGCTCATATTCCCCTCAGTTTGAGGGGTAAAACCCACGTGTTTAAGGAGAGTTTAAGTTCAGTGGATGACTCTCATGATGGTAAATGAAACACAAGAAAACTGGGACAACATCCTCGACTACAGGACAACATGTGAGCTGCAGGATTCAGAAACAAGCCTGCAAATCAATCTTCAATCAATCAATCAATCTTTATTTATATAGCGCCAAATCACAACAAACGTTATCTCAAGACGCTTTTACAAACAGAGCAGGTCTAGACCACTCTATGTCAAATTATGAACAGAGACCCAACACCAAGACAGGATCAGACTCAGTCTGACCCCACCTTAATCCACCATGAGCATTGCACCTCACAGTATTTAGCTAGTTACAGTGGAGAGGACAAACTTCCTTTTAACAGGCAGAAACCTCCAGCAGGACCAGACTCATGTTAGACACACATCTGCTGAGACCGAGTTGGGTCTGAAAAGACAGATAGAGGGGAGTAAGAGAGAGAAGTGATAGTGATGAGACGAGTCGTAGAAGCTGTTGCCACTGGAGTCCAGACCATCCGCAGAAGGAGGACGTCTACGGCAGCCCAGAGGAACCTACGAGACAAGGGAGCTCAGGGACTCCAGAAAGGTCTATGGTTAGTAACTTTAATGGGACAGGGAGAGTTAAAGTAAGTGATGAAGGGGTTGGGGGGAAGGGGGTGAGCTAGGATCCCAGTGTGTCAGTGTGCCAGTTCCCCCGGCAGTCTAGGCCTATAGCAGCATGACAAAACCTGGTCCAAGCCTGATCCAGCTCTAACTATAAGCTTTATCAAAAAGGAAAGTTTGAAGCCTACTCTTAAAAGTAGAGAGGGTGTCTGCCTCCCGGACCCTGACTGGTAGATGATTCCAAAGGAGAGGGGCCTGATAACTGAAGGTTCTACCTCCCATACTACTTTTAGAGACTTTAGGTACAACTAGCAGGCCTGCATGTTGGGAGCGTGGAGTTCTAGAGGGGTAACAGGGCACTATGAGGTCTTTAAGATACGAGGGTGTCTGATTTTTAAGAGCTTTGTAGGTTAAAAGAAGGATTTTAAATTTTATTCTACACTTTATCTGGAGTCAGTGTAGAGAAGCTAACACTGGAGAGATGTGCTCCCTCTTCCTAATTCTAGTCAATACTCAAGCTGCAGCGTTTTGAACTAGCTGAAAAAAGAGAGAGACTGTTTCCAGAAGACGACAAAGAGTAACGTCCGTCTCAGATCCGTCACAGCACCGGATCTGATAGGTGTCTATTCTAGTCAATGTGTTAACTTCCACTGGATCCACTCGGAGCCCTCCGGATCAGATACACAAGACTTCGACAACAACCGTCATAATGAGCGGAGCCAGGCCTGGAGTCAACAGGTCAGAGGTTTTCAGAGGACCAGAAAGACAACATGGATGAGGAGAGGAGGAGGAGGAGAATCCTTGATTCAGTGATTACAGGGGGAAACCTCGGTCACATGACTCCAGCTGTCCTGAGGTCCTGCTCCTTGCTGCGATCTGAAAATGCAACCGGTGGGTGTTGACGAACAAGAGAGCTGAAACAAGGAGCATGAGCCACAAAGAAACACCAAATGGCTACGCTTTACATGGTGCAGTATTCACAGATATCTAGAATTTGGGGGTGGAGCAAAAATTTGGGGGTTTGGCTTAGCAGTTAAATCATGCACCCCATGTACCGAGGATGTAGCCATCAGAGTGGGCAACCTAGGTTCATCACTGCTCTCTCTTTCTTTCTCTACTGACATATTCTTCTTAATAAAAGGCACAAAAGCCCAAAAGTGATTTCTCTTGACACTGGTGAACCTCGGTCACATGACTCCAGCTGTCCGGAGGTCCTGCTCCGAAACCAGATCTGGTGAAAGTCTGACAGAGGTGAACAAGAAGTAGGATGATGACCTCAGAGCCCGATCACAAAAAGGTTGTGCAGCTTTTGCACCCTGTAACCTGTGCAAAGAGACCACAAGGTGCATGCAAAGGTTTAAATGCACCATAAACTTCCCTGCAGAGCACACGGTGTCTGTGTGCATGAATTTCATTCAGAAAAATTGAGACTCTGTTTATGCAAATGAACCTCTCTGCAAAAAAACATCTAATTTGAAAACACTGCTGCGAGCAGAAATGAGCTGTTAGACTTTTTTAGACGTGTGAAGGTTTGCAGCTTCGGTGTCTGACGTCTTGAGAATAAAACAGAGCTGCTTTTAAAATGCTGCACATCACTGATCCTCCAAAAAATAAGACACTGTGACTCGACCTGATCCCAGTGATGGCAGCGTTCGTCCCTCACTGAATAAATGAAGCCACTTCACCGTGATGATGTTATTTAAATGACATAATAGCGCTTTCACTAAAAGCAGGGTGATAGATTTGACATTGGCACTCATGAAAAATCCCCTCTCTGTCCCAGCGCTGATTAAAACCACAGCAGAGAGTGTGACACCTCTGGGCTGAATCCATTAAAATGATCATGTGCAGATCAGTTCAGAGGTTAAGCTGTTATTTAGCCGCCACATTAAACTTCTTTGATCACTGCCCCCCCCCCCTGCATGAAATAAAAGACACTTCTGACCTTGTCCACAGCCTCAAACAGTAATCAGTCCCCTGTCTGCAGAGTGAACGGCCTCCTCGCCTCACTCCATCTATTATTTACCCGCAATTATTCAAGACAAAAGTGTTTTCTGCCCCAAATATTGACTTCCCAGTGGAATGCAAACTGCAACGCACACTTAGATGGCTTAATTTGTCCTCTGTGAGCGCTCTGCAGGGGTTAGCTGATGAATTAGAGCTGTTATCAAAGCCAGCTGGCTGCAGACAACATGCATTATCTACGTGAATAAAAGCCTTCAGAGGGGAATCCTTCCAGGCGTTCAGAGCAGGTAGAGTAGATTCAGCTTTTCACTCTTTCTCATAAAGGCTTCTTTTCAGAGAGCTGCAGATTTAATGGAGTTCTTTATGACACAGATATGAAGCTTAATGACACAAACAAGGGACGAGGTCGCAGGTTTTTATAATGTTTATGTCCCAATGAGCATGTTTGACCTCACTAAGATGGACATGTTAGTGTGCAAAAAGTAGAACGGCTTATTCAGACTTCTCTAGTGTGCACATCCGATCAGTCCTGGATCCAAACTTTGGGTTTTTCCCGAATATGCAAAAGTAGATGTGCTGTCGATGTCACAGGGGCCATGTTTGTTGAAGCTATGGGAAGTAAGCAATACTAAAAAGCTAACAGATGATGCAGAAGAGATTTGATTTTTGGATGCAAACCAAGCCCTGAAACTCTTTTTTCAAATACTTCTATGAACTTTTTTAATATTGTGTGTTTCCAAACTAGTAAAGCTATCGTTGCTGCAGCCAGTAACAAGCTAACGAACAATCACAAAGATGCTACAACATCCCTCTGACGCCTGAGTGTGAAAAAGACTAGAACAGAAAGCCTTTGTTGTCAGTCAGATGTCATAACAACAATGATTTTGGGAGGATTGGTATCTAAAAACACCAAAATGTGTCATTTTCAAACCTAAATTTAATAATCAAAGATAAATAAAGTAAACATGGACTTTTATATATAGTCAGAAAGCCTAGATCAACAGGTGGAACAATGTTCGTTGCACTTTCAATAATGTATTTTGCACGATAAAGATGTAAATGCACAGTATAAAATGTGTATTGCATTGTCAATAATGTATTGTGCAACTTAAAAATATATATTGCACCAAAGATAATGAATACTGTATGTTAAAAGACAATACTGCACAGTAGATTCCACTGTAAAAAATGCACACTGAACCATCAAAACGTGTCATACTTGGTTAAAATCGATATTGCATGGTAGTAAATGTATTTAGCTCCCTTAATACTGTATATTGCATGATATTTAATGTATATTGCACTGTAAACAATGTATAATGCACCCTTAAAATACATTATGCACTGTAGATACTGTAAATCGCACTGGAAAAATGCATGCTGTAGGGTAGATAATGTAAATTGCACCATAAAAATATATATTGCACAAAATAAAATATATATCACACTATCAATAATGTTTACTGTATGTTCAAAATCAGTACTGCACAAAAGATATCACTGTAAATAATGTGTAAAGCACCATAACATTGAATAATGCACAGTAGATAATGTTAAATGCACCGTCAAAATGTGTATTACTTGGTTAAAATCAATATTGCATGGTATAAAATGTATTTTGCACCCTAAATACTGTACAGTCATGGCCAAAAGTTTTGAGAATGACACAACTATTAATTTTCACAAAGTCTGCTGTTTCAGTTTTTATAATGGTAATTTGCATATACTCCAGAATGTTATGAGGAGTGATCAGCTCAACTGCAATTAATTGCAAAGTCCCTCTTTGCCTTGAAAATGAACTTTATCACCAAAAACACATTTCCACTGCATTTCAGCCCTGCCACAAAAGGACCAGCTAACATCATTTCAATGACACACAGGTGTCACACACATTAACACAGGTGTGGGTGTTGATGAGGACAAGGCTGGCGATCAATCTGTCATGATTGAGTGACTGGACACTTTAAAAGGAAGATGGTGCATGACACCATTGTTCCTCATCTGTTAGCCATGGTTACCTGCAAGGAAACACGTGCAGCCATCATTGCATTGCACAAAAAGGGCCTAACAGGGAAGTTTATAGCACTGAGTAAGATTGCACCTCAGTCAACCGTCTATCCAATTATCAAGAACTTCAAGGAGAGAGGTTCAATTGTTGCCAAACAGGCTCCAGGGTGCCCAAGAAAGTCCAGCAAGCGCCAGGACCGTCTCCTGAAGGTGTTACAGCTGCGGGATCGGGCCACCACCAGTGCAGAGCTTGCTCAGGAATGGCAGCAGGCAGGTGTGAGTGCATCTGCACGCACAGTGAGGCCAAGACTTTTGGAGGAAGGCCTGGTGTCAAGGAGGGCAGCAAAGAAGCCACTTCTCTCCAGTAAAAACATCAGGGACAGACTGATATTCTGCAGAAGGTACAGGGACTGGACTGCTGAGGACTGGGGTAAAGTCATTTTCTCTGATGAATCCCCTTTCCGATTGTTTGGGGCATCTGGAGGAAGGCTTGTTCGGAGAAGACGAGGTGAGCGCTACCATCAGTCCTGTCTCTTGCCAACAGTGAAGCATCCTGAGACCATTCATGTGTGGGGTTGCTTTTCGGTCAAGGGAGTGGGCTCTCTCACAATCTTGCCTAAAAACACAGCCATGAATAAAGAATGGTACCAGAACGTCCTCCGAGAGCAACTTCTCCCAACCATCCAAGGGCAGTTTGGTGATGAAGAATGCCTTTTCCAGCATGATGGAGCACCTTGCCATAAAGCAAAAGTCATAACAAAATGGCTCGGGGAACAAAACATTAAGATTTTGGGCCCTTGGCCAGGAAACTCCCCAGATCTTAATCCCATTGAGAACTTGTGGTCAATCCTCAAGAGGCGGGTGGACAATCAAAAACCCACAAATTCTGACAAACTCCAAGCATTGATTATGCAAGAATGGACTGCCATCAGTCAGGATTTGGTCCAGAAGTTGATTGACAGCATGCCAGGGAGAATTGCAGAGGTCTTGAAAAAGAAGGTTCAACACTGCAAATATTGACTTATTGCATGAATTCTGTGTAATTCTCAATAAAAGCTTTTGATACTTATGAAATGCTTCTAATTGTATTTCATTATACCATAGAAACATCTGACAAAAACACCTAAAAACCCTGAAGCAGCAGACTTTGTGAAAATGTAATATTTGTGTCATTCTCAAAACTTTTGGCCATGACTGTATATTGCAAATGTATAATGCATGGTATTTAATGTATATTGCACTTTAAACTATGTACCCTGCACCAAAGATCTTATTGCATTGATAGAACTGACCCAGAAAGTTATTGTTTTAGTTTTAGGAGCTTCATATTTATGTAAATGTGATATCAGTCATGTTTTGGAGGCTGGAGGGAACTGTTTTTTAAAATAAAGGCGGTCCAGGTGAAAACTAAACAATAATTCAACCCCAAAAAGAACAGCTGTATATCATCCTACGCAAATGTAGTCTCACATGGACCCAGCAATAAGACAGAGAGTGAATGTTCTCTGAAGAAATTATCATAAATTATCATCACTGTCCTAATTACAAGACATTTGAGGAGAAATCTACAAGAAGCAGCAATTTACCTGCCCATCAAGCCCTCGTTAAATTTATGCAAATCCCTCCCTGAGGAGATCCAGAGGTTTCTCTTTTATTTCAAAAGTGCTGAAGCAAGAAGTCAACAAGCTGTGGTTTCCTCCTGCAGGGCGAGGAGAGGAGCCGGCACAAACTCTCGGGAGCGCCGATAAAAAAACAGCGCTTGTTTTTGCAACAGCGGACATGAATCAAAGCAATCGCACAAACCCCGATCCAATCCTGAGAGGAGGACAAGGTGGGGTCAGAGGTCACGGAGCAATCAATTACCCCAGGCACTTTGTTTCATTATTCATAGCACAGCAGAGGAATGCAGCTGCAGGACTCAGACAGATACACACACACACACACACGTGAAGTGGAGTCCCACAGCAGCAGAGCTATTACAGGAGCCGCTCCGAGGGGGACGCCACTCCCATTCAGACCGGTACAAGACCGGACAGAAGTTCAGCTGCACTCAGACCCACAACGAGTCCACAATAAAGAACTTTCTCATCAGAACTGAACGTTTCTCTGCAGCTTGAAGAGTCACAGTAAGACACTTCTACTCAAGAGCACTTGAGGAGGAACCAGACGTCAGATTCTTCAGAGGATCAAAAGAAGATCATTACATGTGAGTTTCTCTGTCACTTAAGAACTTGTTATTCTCTGGAACTTCAACAATATCGTGCACAATGAATAAATGAGCCACCTAAAGTCTCTAAAAGTAGTATGGGAGGTAGAGCCTTCAGTTATCAGGCCCCTCTCCTTTGGAATCATCTACCAGTCAGGGTCCGGGAGGCAGACACCCTCTCTACTTTTAAGAGTAGGCTTCAAACTTTCCTTTTTGATAAAGCTTATAGTTAGAGCTGGATCAGGCTTGGACCAGGTCTTAGTTATGCTGCTATAGGCTTAGACTGACCCACTGGGATCCTGTCTTTCCCTCTCTCTCCTCTCTCTGCCTGTCTCTCACTTTAACTCTTCCTGTCCCATTAAAGTTACTAACCATAGACCTTTCTGGAGTCCCTGAGCTCCCTTGTCTCGTAGGTTCCTCTGGATCTCTGCTGTAGATTCCTTTTTTTGGGTCTGTTATTCATCCTTTCTTTCTTTCTTTCTTTCTTTCTTTCTTTCTTTCTTTCTTTCTTTCTTTCTTTCTTTCTTTCTTCATCCCTTGTTTCTTCACACTGGGATCCTGTCTTCCCCTCTATCTCCTCTCTCTGCCTGTCTCTTATTTTAAGTCTTCCTGTCTTCCTGTTTCGATCCCTAAATGTGTTGGTCTTGTCTTGGTCTTGCGCTGCCTTGGTCTTGGTCTCGATCCCTAAATGTCTTGGTCTTGTCTCGGTCTTGCCCTGCCTTGGTCTTGGTCTTGATCCCTAAATGTGTTGGTCTTGTCTTGGTCTTGCGCTGCCATGGTCTTGGTCTTGACTCGGTCTCGATCCCTAAATGTCTTGGTCTTGTCTTGGTCTTGGTCTGCCATGGTCTTGGTCTTGACTCGGTCTCGATCCCTAAATGTCTTGGTCTTGTCTCGGTCTTGCCCTGCCTTGGTCTTGGTCTCAATCCCTAAATGTCTTGGTCTTGTCTCGGTCTTGCCCTGCCTTGGTCTCGGTCTTGATCCCTAAATGTGTTGGTCTTGTCTTGGTCTTGCGCTGCCTTGGTCTTGGTCTTGACTTGATCTCGATCCCTAAATGTCTTGGTCTTGTCTCGGTCTTGCGCTGCCATGGTCTTGGTCTTGATCCCTAAATGTGTTGGTCTTGTCTTGGTCTTGCGCTGCCATGGTCTTGGTCTTGACTCGGTCTCGATCCCTAAATGTCTTGGTCTTGTCTCGGTCTTGCGCTGCCATGGTCTTAGTCTTGATCCCTAAATGTGTTGGTCTTGTCTTGGTCTTGCGCTGCCATGGTCTTGGTCTTGACTCGGTCTCGATCCCTAAATGTCTTGGTCTTGTCTCGGTCTTGCGCTGCCATGGTCTTGGTCTTGACTCGGTCTCGATCCCTAAATGTCTTGGTCTTGTCTCGGTCTTGCGCTGCCATGGTCTTGGTCTTGACTCGGTCTCGACCCCAAAATGTCTTGGTCTTGTCTCGGTCTTGCCCTGCCTTGGTCTTGGTCTCAATCCCTTAATGTCTTGGTCTTGTCTTGGTCTTGCCCTGCCTTGGTCTTGGTCTCAATCCCTAAATGTCTTGGTCTTGTCTCGGTCTTGCCCTGCCTTCGTCTTGGTCTCAATCCCTTAAAGTCTTGGTCTTGTCTTGGTCTTGCCCTGCCTTGGTCTTGGTCTCAATCCCTTAAAGTCTTGGTCTTGTCTTGGTCTTGCCCTGCCTTGGTCTTGGTCTCAATCCCTAAATGTCTTGGTCTTGTCTTGGTCTTGCCCTGCCTTGGTCTTGGTCTTGAGCCCTAAATGTCTTGGTCTTGTCTTGGTCTTGCCCTGCCTTGGTCTTGGTCTTGATCCCTAAATGTGTTGGTCTCAGTGCACTCTGGTCTTGGACATGTCTCGGTTTCTGTTAATGTGGTCTTGACCACAACACTTCAACCCTGTTTTGCAAAACTTGACCCAACGTCTGTGACACTGACCCCAAACATGGACGAGCTTTTTATGCAGATTTCAGCTCATAGAGAGGAGTGACCGCTGAACTCCACATGAAGACCTGACAGGCTGATTAACAGCTCCTGACAGCCAATCAGGGCAGCTTTCAATCTGAGTTTAACAGACTGACATCTGACACAACTTTCTAATAACCGGTCACAACAGAGGGCGTCCATTCTTATGCTTTGGTCGCTGCAGAGAGTTACACCCTGCAGCTTTAATACGACTCATTACAGGAACAAATGTGATGAAGGGTCCGTGCACAAACCTCCAAATCTGAGCCCTGCCCTGCGTCTGGACGGCGACACCAGCTCCTTGACGATCTGAAGGACCTGCATGGTCACGGGAAGGCGGCGGTAGAGGGAGCCGGACTCGCCACAGGGCGGGGGCAGCCCATATTTGCCCTCTTGCCTCCCACAACCTCATCCCTTTCTGGCTCCTTCCTCAGGACTCATCCTCTTAATCCACATCCTGACTCCCAGCTTCCACAAATCCTGATTCCAGCATCTCAAAGGAAAGCTTGTGCTCTGGGAACTTTTCAGGGTAGTAGTCTGCTTCCTCTGGACTTTATACCTGACACCTGCTCCAAACGCTGCCTTTAAATCCCAACTCCTCCACCGGCAGCTGCTGGAAGTAACCGAGGATGTTTGCTCGCAGCGCCGACTCTCTGCAAACTGCCTGTGTTCATGTGCCGTGTGATGTTTGGGGTGTGTGTGGCTCAGCTGGAGCGCCCGCACACACTCTTCATTTCGCGGTCAAATGAAGAAGAGGCAGAGAAGCAGAACAAAGCAATCTTCCTCTTCTTCTTCTTTTTCAGTCTTCTGTTGCTCTGAACACCTGGATGCTGTGTCTCGATGCGTGCACAGCTTCCCCCGGTGATGATGCTCCTCAACTGTCCAACTCTCTCACATCCTTCTCTGACCCCTCGTTTCTTCTCACATCCATCTCTCTCTCTCTCTCTCTCTCTCTCTCTCTCTCTCTCTCTCTCTCTCTCTCTCTCTTCCTGTCGCCCTCTCCTCCAGCGGTCCAAACGCTGTCTGCCTCGCTCGCTGTCCTCTCCTCACATCCTCTAAATTCTTATTAATGAGCGCTTCCACTCACTCACTCACTCACTCTCTCTCCACTCCTCTCCTCTTCTCCTCTTCTCATTGTGTCGCTCTCCGTCTCAGTCACCCGCCCCCCCTTTTTATTTCTCATGCACACTTACTGTGAAGCTGAGAACACGAGCAGAATGTAATGGGGTAAGGAATGTGTGTGTGAGATGATTTGTACCCGGCAGCAGCTTCAGTAACGATGCCGCCTTCAGGTGACGCCCTCTCACATCTTCAGCTTGTCATTGTCACAACCTTCACCTCCTCACATCCTCACCTCCTCACCTCCTCACATCCTCTGCTCTCTGTGTGAAGGTGTGTTAATTGCTTTAATCTTCTTCTTCTCTCTCTCACCTCTTTGATAAAGTGACACAGCTTCAATTATGGCTTTACAATATCAAATACAAATTAAAGACCTTAATGCATTGTTCACTTCTGCAGAACTTTGCACAGGTTTAAAGACAGTTTCTCTTTTTCCAAAGCCACAACACTAAACTCTGACATGCACAGATGCCCCGCCCATTATCCCCCTGTCATCTTATCCTTGCTCTCATTGCACATTTCTGTTAGTGCAATATATCTTCCAGTGCAATCAACATAATCAACTCTGCAATAAACATTTTGATTGTGCAATATCTATTAAGTACCATGCATTTAATTTACAATTTGCAATATTCATTATCTACTGTACAATTAATCTTCACTCTGCAATAAACATCATACCATGCTATATTCATCAATCATTGTGCAACATGCATTACTTTATAATTCATTTTAACTGTACCTTGTACATTATCTATTGTGCATTATGTTAAATACAGTATTTTACTTTATTCTGTCCTGTTAATTTTATTTTTTCTTCATGCATTGTTTCTCGTTTCTTCTTAATTTTATTAATCTACATTTTTCAATGTTGTTCCTTTTAAACTTTACTTTGTAAGGTGACCTTTGAGTGTTTTTAAAGGTGCCTATAAATAAAATGTATTATTATTGTTATCCTTATTCATTTATTAATACAGTTATTATTAATATTATTATGTAGTTTTATTTTTTATTTAATTGTATTATTTTTATTTATTTTATAATAAATTATTTTCATTCAATTTGTAACTATTACTGTTATTAAAACATTATTATCATTATTATTATTCATTATTATTATTATTAAACGTCATCAGCATTCTTCTTCTTCATCATTATTATGTATTATCATTATAGTCAATTATTATTATTATTAATATTTAGCATTAACTGTGCAATATTGAGTTAATTCTTAAACTTATGTGTGATTGATTTGTTACTGCTGATGCCTGAATGTTGCACCTTTAAACCAGTTAAGCAGTTCTCAGTTTTGTTGTAAATTATATAAATAAATATTAATATAAAAAGGTTTTTCTATTTTTGTAAAGTTACATTTTGTCCATCTACTACAACCTGTAACCCCCATGGAGTTCCTCAGGGATCACATCTCGGTCCTGTTATCTTTCCCTGTTTGGCCCGGCTCGCCTTCCCTGCATGTTTCTCATCTTAGTTTAAAGTGACAGCGTCCTGTACCCGCCCTCTGAGCACATGTTGGTTATTGACTAATTGATTGCATTACCCTGGATGACGACCTCTTCCATCTCCTTCCAACACGAGAAAAGAGAGATACGTTTTTAGAGATATCAGCAAACATGCAGCTCTTCCTGCTTTTCATAACATCTTACATCAAGAGCATGCACAGGCTGAACGGACCCTAACCCTAACCCTGAAGTTGCATGATCATTAAACTGATTTTTGGAGTCGGTGGTCGCCACATTTGGAGGTTCATTGGGCAAAAAACTGACTCACAGAATTGGCATTTTTACTAATGCACCTGACCTTTGCTTTGATTATCCAATAACTGAGTACAGCACAAACATCATAATAATATCTGTTATCCCTCCAC
This sequence comes from Notolabrus celidotus, assembly GCF_009762535.1. Lineage (NCBI taxonomy): Eukaryota > Metazoa > Chordata > Actinopteri > Labriformes > Labridae > Notolabrus > Notolabrus celidotus. Next base: position 542,026 of record NC_048292.1, read on the forward strand.
CTCGCTGCATCTCTCCATCTTTCCTCCCCGGAGTCCTCGTCTGTCTTGTTTACTCTCCACCCTTATCCATTATTTCATCTCTAATCA
>NC_048292.1:542312-554812 GCF_009762535.1 Notolabrus celidotus
TCTTTCCTTCTTTCTCTTTCTTCCTTTCCTTCTTGACTCCCCATCATAAGTCAGACCTTCTGTAAAGCTGGTGCATCAGGCAGAGACTGTATAAATCTTGTCTCCAGGTGTTCCTGAGGACCCGCTCCTCTCTGAGACGTCTCTGAACCCCCTGCTGTGTGTTTTGTCTTGCAGCTGACGAGGAGGATCTATAAGGGAATCCCTCTGCAGCTCCGAGGGGAGGTGTGGGGTCTGCTGCTCGACATTCCCAAAATCAAGGAGGAGAAGAAAGACTACTACGAGGTAGAGATTGAAACACTCCACACTCCGGCTCTCTCTTCATAAAACCAGTCCATCTTTCATCGCTGCAGCGCCCTCATAAAGATTCATAAGTGACCCAGCAGCACCTCTGCTTCATCTGATTCCTCCGACGAGGCTTAATTGTGTTTATTGTGAGTCTGCACGGCTCGCTGCAGCTCCCTCTCCTTTCTTTTCTTCTTCTGCAAACTTTGGACCTCATTAGAAAGTTTAGCTGCCAGGATCAATAACACGGCTGCCTTCTGTGGCTGCGTGGAAGTTTCCTGGTAATGAACAGAGCGCACGGAGACGAAACAAGCAAACAGAGCGGGAAATAGAAAGTGGAAGCTGTGTCCATTATTATACGTTTTGTTTGAGGAGAGCGTTCAGAGCAGGAAGATGAGGAATGTGAGGTCTGAGACGAAGAACTGATCATCTGAGCTTCAAAGTGAGGAACATGTTAACTTCTACATTTTCATCCACAGAACCTGAAAGGGAAAGGGTCGAAGATTTCCTCGTATAGTTTTTCTGCAACCAAACAGAATAAACGGACCAACAAACATCAAACTAAATGATCTCACTGTGAGAGTAACGTTCAGTAATGCAACATGTTTGAATTTGCATTCTTTAAAGGTGACATATTCTGCTCTTCTTCATCAACATATATTGGTCTAAGAGGTCCCCAAAACATGTCTTTAAAGTTTATTGCTCATAAAAACACTTTGAAATCAGATTTTGGTCTGCCTGAAAACCCCTCTTTTTCAGCCCTGCTCAGAACAGGCTGTTTTCTGTGTCTGTGCCTTTAAATGAGAATGAGCTCTCTGACCACGCCCCCTCAGGAAGTGGGTGTGGTCTCGCCTGTCCAGCACGTTGATCTAATGTTTACATGTTGGCTGAATATACACGGCTGCTCACAGACCTGCGTTACTTCAACCCTCTGAATCTGATCCAGAATCTGATCCTGACGGAGAGGCGCCTGCAGCAGGACCTTTCTGAACCATTGGTCACAGATTTAGTGTTTCTTGTTGTTTTATTTGTCAGCATGTCGACGTGTGTCTTGGTACACAGCTACGACATGTAGCTATGTGGCTATGCTAACTAGCGCTAGCACTTTTCCATGATAAATAAAAATCCTCCACTAGATCTTCAAATCTGCAGACGTGGGGAGTCAAAGCGACCTTTGTGTTTATTAAGACAGCCTACAACTAGCATGCCTCCCTCCTAAGCTCCTTGTTAGCACACATGTGTGCAGGGAATGAAAAACGGAGGAGGGGTTGAGTTGTATTTTATACAGTCTATGGGCTGAACAAGCTCCGAGCTCTGACTTCCTGTTACAGACCGGATGGCGTTGTGACGTATGAAAAACACTGAAAACTGAAACGGCTGGTTTCAGCACACATTTACAGAAAGGTGGAGAAATCAGAACAGGGGCAGAATGGAGTCTTTGACTTTTCAGGGGGTTTGTAGACAGGGACACAGATTTCAGGGAGAGAACCATTAAAAAGTCCATTGTGCATGATATGTCACCTTTAAAACTGAATTTGCAGCCTTTAAAGCTTCTACCTCTCCTCTGTAAGGTCGTGCAGACTTCTCTTCAGACAGCACAGACTCAGATATCCCTGAGATGATATTTGCCCCGGGCGGTGCTGCAGAAGAAACCAACCTGATGCAACATAAAAACAAACTCAGCATAATTTTCTTTAAGGAGAAATCACCCATTGCATCTTTAAAGTGATGATTCAACACGACACAGTTAATGTCTGAGTATCCAGCAGTCTTCCTCCGTCACTGATGTTCGTGTTTCTTTCTTCTCTTCTGACGTTTTCTGCAGAAATTAAAAGCCCGAGCCCGAGGCGTCTCGCCCGACATCCGCCAGATCGACCTGGACGTGAACCGGACCTACAGGGACCACATCATGTTCATGAACCGCTACGATGTCAAGTGAGTTCTGAACTCAGAAACTTCTTATTATAAAGTAAAGGCAAGGCAAGGCAAGGCAGCTTTATTTGTATAGCGCATTTCATACACGAGGGCAACTCAATGTGCTTTACATCAAAACATTAAAAGCATTGGAGACATTCAGACAAGCATAAAAGAACATAATTAAAATGACAAATATGATAAAACAGAAAAGAAAAGGAAAATTAGAAATATATTAAAAATTACATTAAAATGTTAGTTTAAAGTGGGTTAAAATAATCTAAGATAGGAAGGCAGTGGTAAATAAAAAAGTCTTAATCTTTGATTTAAAAGAGGTGAGAGTTGGAGCAGACCTGCAGCTTTCAGGGAGTGTGTTCCAGATATGTGGAGCATAATGACTAAACGCTGCTTCACCATGTTTCCTTCTGACTCTAGGGACTGAAAGCAGACCAGTACCTGATGATGACATCAGAGGTCCAGGTGGTTCATAAAGTAGTAGCAGATCAGCCTAAACCATTCAGGTCTTTATAAACCATCAGCAGGATTTTAAAGTCTATTCTCTGACAGACAGGAAGCCAGTGTAGAGATCTAAGAGCTGGAGTAATGTGGTCTACTTTTTTGGTCCTTGTTAGGACTCGAGCAGCAGCATTCTGTATGAGCTGCAGCCGTCTGATGGACTTTTTAGGGAGTCCTGTAAAGACCCCGTTACAGTAGTCTAGTCTGCTAAAGATAAATGCATGGAGGAGTTTTTCTGCATCCTGCTGAGACATGAGTCCTTTAATCCTTGATATATTCTGAAGGTGATAGTAGGCTGACTTTGTAATTGTCTTAATGTGGCTGCTGAAATTAAGGTCTGAGTCTAAGACTACACCGAGGTTTCTGGCTTGGTTTGAACATTTCATCATTGCAGATTGGAGCTGAGCAGTAACCTTTAACCTTTCTTCCTCCAAAAACAATCATTTCAGTTTTTTCTTTGTTTAACTGAAGAAAGTTCTGTCTCGTCCAGTCATTGATTTGTTCAATGCATTTACTCAGTGTTTGTATGGGACTATAATCCCCTGGTGATATGGTGATGTAAATGTGTGTGTCATCTGCATAGCTATGGTATTGTAAAGCTCCTCTGAGGAAGTCTAGGTTTGTGCAGGGTTTTGGCGCCCCCTGTGGACAAAGTGATACATCTCGAGCCGTCTTTATTTATGTAACACCTTTCATACATTCAAGCATGCAGAACTAAAGTCCACACAAAGAACAGAGACAGAAAATAACAGCAATAGGTAACATGATACAAGACTGAAACAAGATAGAGGAAAGTCATTTAAAATGATTAAAAATAAAATAAAATCAGCACAATAAAATACAATAAGATGAATACCAATAAATACAAGAAAAACATTAAAATAAAATCAAGTGAATAAAATCAGATAAATACCAAAAGTATATAAAATCATTACAATAAAATAAATAAAATACAATCTGATGAATACCAAAAAGTAAATCAAATCATACAATTAAATAAATAAAATAAAACCAGAAAAATACCAAAAAGTAAATAAAATCAGTACAATAAAATAAACAAAATACAATAAGATGAATACCAATAAATACAAGAAAATCAGTAAAATAAAATCAATAAAATAAAACCAGAAAAATACCAAAAAGTAAATAAAATAGCTACAATAAAATTAATAAAGTAAAATCAGATAAATACCAAAAAGTAAAATTAAAATAAAATGACATAAAATCAGATAGAATAAAAAATACAATAAGATAATTGTAAATCAGTTGTGAGTTGTGTAACACCTCACTGCAGCTTTTACCTGCATCAAAAATAACTCAAAGAAATTATCATTCATGTCACTGATGGGTTCTTTCTTTTAAAGGTCACACAGAAGCATCAGTTTCACTTTCAGTCCATTTTATCACCAGTTAAAATTCCTTACTGGAGCTTTAATCAGGCGACATAAAGCAAAGCGTTCAGGGTTTATTAAGACCAAAAGAAACAGATGAACACTTAAACAGATTACAGGAGTATAAGCAAATACAACACAGTCTTCATTGAGGGTTTTATTTCCTAAACTTGAACTCAGCTGAAATGTTAAAGTGTTCTCCTTCATAGAAAATACCAAACTAAAGCGTTAAAGCTCACGTCCACGTCACATTACTTGATTTAATCTCCTGTTACTTGCACTCGATGAAGTATTTCTCACTTCCTGTGCACCAGAAGCAAAGAACAGATCTCTCACCTCTCCGACACGAACATGAGAGAAAGGTTACAGAACATTACGGAGCAGAGACACCGCAGGAGTCTGCACTTAGCAGCAGAAATAGAAGCAGAGAACAAAGAGCAGAGGGTAATTACTACGTATATGCACATTTCAGTCTCTACAGGAGCGCAAGAGACCAGAAGTACATGCTTTAGTCTTTAACGTATGGAGAGTGTAACTCTTCAGGTAACTCTGGTATTCCTAAAACATGAAGTGAGAGCGTCCTGATGTGGAAGTAAGACGACTCATGTCCTCTTTTTCAGAGAAACACTTCCTTTGTTTTCACGTTAAAGATATTTAGTTAGAGTTTGATGATCCTGACTCTGTCCTGGATGATTTTCAGGATCTTCTGTTAATGATTTTCTTTGTTTGTGTTCTCAGGCAGCAGGCTCTGTTCCACGTCCTCACGGCGTACTCCATGTACAACACGGTGAGTCACTCTCTCTCTCCCTGTGTGCAGGAAACGGCCAAGGATACTCTGCTTCACTGTCTTTGTGAGGAGCAGCGTGTGTCCGTCTATTCTCTGCACACATCCAGGAGCTCTTTGTTCTCAAGGGCTGGTTTCTACGCTCTTACTTCAGGTGTTCGATGCTCGTTCTAAAGCAACAAGGACGCCGACACCGTCGACAAATAATCACAGAGTCCCTGCAGGATGATTTAGAATGAGCTCCCTTTGTTGTACAATAACAGCATTAAAGTGTAGACATCAACATGTTTCTCTCTGCTCGGCGTCACTCAACAGATTTAAACTGATTCCTTTAGTTAACGTTACAAGCTTCTCTGGATTGATCCAGAATCTGCACACACAGGAGCAAAAATCCTCCGGTCCTGAAGGAGAGGTATTGATCTGTGATTAAGAACACACGTCTGATACGCAGGACGTCTAACAAGGAGAGCTCCACACATCGATTTAATGTGAAGTTTCTTTAAAGTAATCAAAAGAAACTTTCTGAAGACGTCCACAGAGATGAACTGATCGCACAAACTTCACAAACTTCACAAACTCTGGAGGTTCACACATTTTACAGAAGAATGGAAGTTTATACCGTAATATTCAAAGAGCTTCATACGAGACTGTAAAACATCATGAAGGGCAGAAAAATAAAAACTTTGATTTCTGACTCTGGGGACGAAGAGCTGAACATACACGCTTTACTACGATACATAGAGATTAAAGTAAAGAGTGTTTGTCTCAGAAACACAGGCAGGAAGGTCATCATCTCCTCTGACTGTGTGTGTGTGCGTGCGTGTGTGTGTGTGTGTGTGTCTGCAGGAGGTGGGTTACTGTCAGGGCATGAGTCAGATCACGGCTCTGCTGCTCATCTACATGAATGAAGAGGACGCCTTCTGGGCTCTGGTCAGACTGCTGTCAGCACCGAAGCACTCCATGCACGGTAACCAACACACACACACACACGCACACACACACACACACGCACACACACACACACACACACACACAAACACACACACACACACATCCACGCACACACACGCACACACACAAACACACACACACGCACAGAGGGTTACAGTTAGAGTAAGGGTTACAGCTAGGGTTAGGGTTACAGCTAGGGTTAGGGTTAGGGTTAGGGTTACAGCTAGGGTTAGGGTTACAGCTAGGGTTAGGGTTACAGCTAGGGTTAGGGTTACAGCTAGGGTTAGGGTTAGGGTTAGGGTTACAGCTAGGGTTAGGGTTACAGCTAGGGTTAGGGTTAGGGTTAGGGTTACAGCTAGGGTTAGGGTTAGGGTTAGAGGGTTACAGCTAGGGTTAGGGTTAGAGGGTTACAGCTAGGGTTAGGGTTAGGGTTAGGGTTACAGCTAGGGTAAGGGTTAGGGTTACAGCTAGGGTTAGGATTAGGGTTACAGCTAGGGTAAGGGTTAGGGTTACCGCTAGGGTTAGGGTTAGGGTTACAGCTAGGGTAAGGGTTAGGGTTACAGCTAGGGTAAGGGTTAGGGTTACCGCTAGGGTTAGGGTTAGGGTTACAGCCAGGGTAAGGGTTAGGGTTAGGGTTAGGGTTACCGCTAGGGTTAGGGTTAGGGTTACAGCTAGGGTTAGGGTTCGAGGGTTACCGCTAGGGTTAGGGTTAGGGTTACAGCTAGGGTAAGGGTTAGGGTTAGGGTTAGGGTAAGGGTTAGGGTTACAGCTAGGGTTAGGGTTAGGGTTACAGCTAGGGTAAGGGTTAGGGTTAGGGTTACAGCTAGGGTAAGGGTTAGGGTTACAGCTAGGGTAAGGGTTAGGGTTACCGCTAGGGTTAGGGTTAGGGTTACAGCCAGGGTAAGGGTTACAGCTAGGGTTAGGGTTAGGGTTAGGGTTACAGCTAGGGTTAGGTTTAGGGTTAGGGTTACAGCTAGGGTTAGGGTTAGGGTTAGGGTTACAGCTAGGGTTAGGGTTAGGGTTAGGGTTACAGCCAGGGTAAGGGTTACAGCTAGGGTTAGGGTTAGGGTTAGGGTTACAGCTAGGGTTAGGGTTAGGGTTAGGGTTACAGCTAGGGTTAGGGTTAGGGTTAGGGTTACAGCTAGGGTTAGGGTTAGGGTTAGAGGGTTACAGCTAGGGTTAGGGTTAGGGTTACAGCTAGGGTTAGGGTTAGGGTTAGGGTTACAGCTAGGGTTAGGGTTAGGGTTACAGCTAGGGTTAGGGTTACAGCTAGGGTTAGGGTTTGAGGGTTACCGCTAGGGTTAGGGTTAGGGTTAGGGTTACAGCTAGGGTTAGGGTTAGGGTTAGAGGGTTACAGCTAGGGTTAGGGTTACAGCCAGGGTTAGGGTTACCGCTAGGGTTAGGGTTACAGCTAGGGTTAGGGTTAGGGTTAGGGTTACAGCTAGGGTTAGGGTTAGAGGGTTACAGCTAGGGTTAGGGTTACAGCTAGGGTTAGGGTTACCGCTAGGGTTAGGGTTACAGCTAGGGTTAGGGTTAGGGTTAGGGTTACAGCTAGGGTTAGGGTTAGAGGGTTACAGCTAGGGTTAGGGTTATGGTTAGAGGGTTACAGCTAGGGTTAGGGTTAGGGTTAGGGTTAGGGTTAGGGTTACAGCTAGGGTTAGGGTTAGAGGGTTACAGCTAGGGCTAGGGTTAGGGTTAGGGTTAGGGTTACAGCTAGGGTTAGGGTTAGAGGGTTACAGCTAGGGTTAGGGTTAGGGTTAGAGGGTTACAGCTAGGGTTAGGGTTAGGGTTACAGGGTTACAGCTAGGGCTAGGGTTAGGGTTAGGGTTAGGGTTAGGGTTAGGGTTACAGCTAGGGTTAGGGTTAGGGTTAGGGTTACAGCTAGGGTTAGGATTATAGGGTTACAGCTAGGGTTAGGGTTAGGGTTAGAGGGTTACAGCTAGGGTTAGGGTTAGGGTTACAGCTAGGGTTAGGGTTAGGGTTAGAGGGTTACAGCTAGGGTTAGGGTTAGGGTTAGGGTTACAGCTAGGGTTAGGGTTAGAGGGTTACAGCTAGGGGATAGGGGTAGGGTTAGGGTTAGGGTTACAGCTAGGGTTAGGGTTAGGGTTACAGCTAGGGTTAGGGTTAGGGTTAACGCTAGGGTTAGGGTTACAGCTAGGGTTAGGGTTAGGGTTAGGGTTAGGATACAGCTAGGGTAAGGGTTACAGCTAGGGTTAGGGTTAGGGTTACAGCTAGGGTTAGGGTTAGGGTTACAGCTAGGGTCAGGGTTAGGGTTAAAGCTAGGGTCAGGGTTAGGGTTACAGCTAGGGTAAGGGTTAGGGTTAGGGTTAGGGTTACAGCTAGGGTTAGGGTTAGAGGGTTACAGCTAGGGTTAGGGTTAGGGTTAGGGTTACAGCCAGGGTAAGGGTTAGGGTTAGGGTTAGGGTTACAGCTAGGGTTAGGGTTAGGGTTACAGCTAGGGTTAGGGTTAGGGGGTTACAGCTAGGGTAAGGGTTAGGGTTACAGCCAGGGTAAGGGTTAGGGTTAGGGTTAGGGTTAGGGTTAGGGTTACAGCTAGGGTTAGGGTTAGAGGGTTACAGCTAGGGGATAGGGGTAGGGTTAGGGTTAGGGTTACAGCTAGGGTTAGGGTTAGGGTTACAGCTAGGGTTAGGGTTAGGGTTAGGGTTAGGGTTACAGCTAGGGTTAGGGTTAGGGTTACAGCTAGGGTTAGGGTTAGGGTTAGAGGGTTACAGCTAGGGTTAGGGTTAGAGGGTTACAGCTAGGGTTAGGGTTAGGGTTACAGCTAGGGTTAGGGTTAGGGTTACAGCTAGGGTTAGGGTTAGAGGGTTACAGCTAGGGTAAGGATTAGGGTTACAGCCAGGGTAAGGGTTAGGGTTAGGGTTAGGGTTAGGGTCAGGGTTAGGGTTAGGGTTACAGCTAGGGTTAGGGTTAGGGTTACAGCTAGGGTTAGGGTTACAGCTAGGGTTAGGGTTAGGGTTAGGGTTACAGCCAGGGTTAGGGTTAGGGTTACAGCTAGGGTTAGGGTTAGGGTTACAGCTAGGGTTAGGGTTAGGGTTAGGGTTACAGCTAGGGTTAGGGTTAGGGTTAGGGTTACAGCTAGGGTTAGGGTTAGGGTTAGGGTTACAGCTAGGGTTAGGGTTAGGGTTACAGCTAGGGTTAGGGTTAGGGTTAGGGTTACAGCTAGGGTTAGGGTTAGGGTTAGGGTTAGGGTTACAGCTAGGGTTAGGGTTACAGCTAGGGTTAGGGTTAGGGTTAACGCTAGGGTTAGGGTTACAGCTAGGGTTAGGGTTAGGGTTAGGTTACAGCTAGGGTAAGGGTTACAGCTAGGGTTAGGGTTAGGGTTACAGCTAGGGTTAGGGTTAGGGTTACAGCTAGGGTCAGGGTTAGGGTTACAGCTAGGGTCAGGGTTAGGGTTACAGCTAGGGTTAGGGTTAGGGTTACAGCTAGGGTTAGGGTTAGGGTTACAGCCAGGGTAAGGGTTAGGGTTAGGGTTAGGGTTACAGCTAGGGTTAGGGTTAGAGGGTAACAGCTAGGGTTAGGGTTAGGGTTAGGGTTACAGCCAGGGTAAGGGTTAGGGTTAGGGTTAGGGTTAGGGTTACAGCTAGGGTTAGGGTTAGGGTTACAGCTAGGGTTAGGGTTAGGGGGTTACAGCTAGGGTAAGGGTTAGGGTTACAGCCAGGGTAAGGGTTAGGGTTAGGGTTAGGGTTGGGGTTACAGCTAGGGTTAGGGTTAGAGGGTTACAGCTAGGGGATAGGGGTAGGGTTAGGGTTAGGGTTACAGCTAGGGTTAGGGTTAGGGTTACAGCTAGGGTTAGGGTTAGGGTTAGTGTTAGGGTTACAACTAGGGTTAGGGTTACAGCTAGGGTCAGGGTTAGGGTTACAGCTAGGGTTAGAGTTAGGGTTACAGCTAGGGTCAGGGTTAGGGTTACAGCTAGGGTCAGGGTTAGGGTTACACACCTGATAGTCCTTCCTGGTTACATTTGGGACATCCATGTTATGAGTGGAGGGGCAGATATCTTCTAACTTCTTAGTAGTAAAGATATCAATTCCAACAAGGTGAACCTTTGCGTGTCCATGCTTGCCAGTCTTGGAGGTAGGGTTAGAGTTAGGGTTACAGCTAGGGTTAGGGTTAGGGTTACAGCTAGGGTTAGGGTTAGGGTTACAGCTAGGGTTAGGGTTAGGGTTACAGCTAGGGTTAGGGTTTGAGGGTTACCGCTAGGGTTAGGGTTAGGGTTAGGGTTAGGGTTACAGCTAGGGTTAGGGTTAGGGTTAGGGTTAGGGTTACAGCTAGGGTTAGGGTTACAGCTAGGGTTAGGGTTACAGCTAGGGTTAGGGTTACAGCTAGGGTTAGGGTTAGGGTTATGGTTAGGGTTACAGCCAGGGTTAGGGTTACAGCTAGGGTTAGGGTTAGGGTTAGGGTTACAGCTAGGGTTAGGGTTAGGGTTAGGGTTACAGCTAGGGTTAGGGTTAGGGTTAGAGGGTTACAGCTAGGGTTAGGGTTAGAGGGTTACAGCTAGGGTTAGGGTTAGGGTTACAGCTAGGGTTAGGGTTAGGGTTAGAGGGTTACAGCTAGGGTTAGGGTTAGGGTTACAGCTAGGGTTAGGGTTAGGGTTAGAGGGTTACAGCTAGGGTTAGGGTTAGGGTTACAGCTAGGGTTAGGGTTACAGCCAGGGTTAGGGTTACAGCTAGGGTTAGGGTTACCGCAAGGGTTAGGGTTACAGCTAGGGTTAGGGTTAGGGTTAGGGTTACAGCTAGGGTTAGGGTTAGGGTTAGGGTTACAGCTAGGGTTAGGGTTAGGGTTAGGGTTACAGCTAGGGTTAGGGTTAGGGTTAGGGTTACAGCTAGGGTTAGGGTCAGGGTTAGGGTTACAGCTAGGGTTAAGGTTAGGGTTACAGCTAGGGTTAGGGTTAGGGTTACAGCTAGGGTTAGGGTTAGGGTTACAGCTAGGGTTAAGGTTAGGGTATCAGCTAGGGTTAGGGTTAGGGTTAGGGTTACAGCTAGGGTTAAGGTTAGGGTTAGGGTTAGGGTTACAGCTAGGGTTAGGGTTAGGGTTACAGCCAGGGTTAGGGTTACAGCTAGGGTTAGGGTTAGGGTTACAGCCAGGGTTAGGGTTACAGCTAGGGTTAGGGTTAGGGTTACAGCTAGGGTTAAGGTTAGGGTTAGGGTTAGGGTTACAGCTAGGGTTAGGGTTAGGGTTACAGCCAGGGTTAGGGTTACAGCTAGGGTTAGGGTTAGGGTTACAGCCAGGGTTAGGGTTACAGCTAGGGTTAGGGTTAGGGTTACAGCCAGGGTTAGGGTTACAGCTAGGGTTAGGGTTAGGGTTAGGGTTAGGGTTAGAGGGTTACAGCTAGGGTTAGGGTTAGAGGGTTACAGCTAGGGTTAGGGTTAGGGTTAGGGTTAGAGGGTTGGGGTTGGGGTTGGGGTTAGGGTTAGGGTTGGGGTTGGGGTTAGGGTTAGGGTTAGAGCTAGGGTTGGGGTTAGGGTTAGATTTATTTCATGATCGGTGTTGGCGTTGGATCATACATACATATAACCATAGAAACATTCAGAAAGACAAACGTACACATAGTTACATCATTTCACAACCATGAACATATTTCAGTGTTTGTATGTGTACGATAGAAGGTACTAACAAACGTGTCTTTTTAAATGTTTAATAGTTGAAACACAACACATGCACTTTCATGGTTTAACTCATGTTGTTGTGACACGACTCAGATTATGAAGTCCTTTATTTAACGTTCATTCATAAACACATTCACGTGTGAGTGTCAACAGATGTGTTCCTCTCCTCTCCTCTCTCAGGTTTCTTCGTCCCCGGTTTCCCGAAGCTGATGCGTTTCCAGGAGCATCACGACCGCATCCTGAAGAAGACGATGCCCAAACTGAAGCAGCACCTGGTGAGACACACGGACCTGCTGCAGCCTTTAATAATGCAACAAGTGCTGAAACGAGCGCTGAATAATGCAAGGAGAGCTCATTACAGCAGAAATAAACCCAGTGGATAATGTTAATGCTGTTTAGAGTCAAATATTTATCCTACTCTTTGCACATCATCATAAATTCATGCTGCGATGGATTGCTGACGTTCCCTCCCCTTTTTTTTCGCCGTGCACTGGAAACATCTTGTTTTTGTTTTTGCTGCAGGACAACCAGGAAGTGTTCACCAGCCTGTACACCATGAAGTGGTTCTTTCAGTGCTTCCTGGACAGAGTGAGTACATCCAGGACACAGAGCTGCTTCTGTCCGCTGCGTTCTTCTTCCTCAAGCTGACTGGAACATTTCTTTTTAAAGTCATTTCTTTATATGAGCTGATTCCTCCTGAGTCAGAAAATCCATGTGAATGATGTTTTCTTTAGAGCTTTTTGGAGTGAAAGCAGCAGAACACGATTCAGTCCGAGGCTTTCATCAGACTTTATCTTGCACCAAAACGATGCCCTGAAAAAAAGGAGACATATGCAAGTTAGAGAAGTGTCTGAATGCTTTATTTACCCTCCTCTCTTTCCTTTTCTTTACTTGTTTGTTCTGAAAACAAGAACACAAAGTCAAGAAATGCTCAAGAGGAAGTTCACTTTAATCTTTGCAACATGACGTGCAGAAAGTGATCTGTTTTCAGGGATAAATCTGTCTGTATTTGATCTTTTTTAAACTTGGAATAAGATT
>NC_048292.1:559812-566109 GCF_009762535.1 Notolabrus celidotus
TTACATATAGTCAAAAGTTTGGACACACCTTCTCATTCAATGGTTTTTATTTATTCTAATTATTTCCAACATTGTAGATTAATACTGAAGACATCAAAACTATGAAATAATCTGGTTTTGCCATAATCTGGATTACAACAGTAGTCAAATAGAGCTATCCATTGTGTGCTAACCCTACCTCTGAACAACACAACTGATGGTCTCAAACACATTAAGAAGGCAAGTCATTCTACTAATGAACTCTTCACAAGGTTCATGTTCATTAGAAACCATTCCAGGAGACCACTTCATGAAGCAGACTGAAAGAAACCACTCCAGGAGACCACTTCATGAAGCAGACTGAAAGAAACCACTCCAGGAGACCACTTCATGAAGCAGACTGAGAGAATACCAAGAGTGTGCAAAGCTGTCATGAAGGAAAAAGGGGGGCTACTTTACAGAATCTAAAATCTAAAACAGATTCTGCTTTGTTTAACATTTTGTTGTTCATTAATTAATTCCATATATGTTCTTTCATAGTTTTGATGTCTTCAGTATTAATCTACAGTGTTTACAATAATTACAATAAATACAAACCCTTGAATGAGAAGGTGTTTCTAAACTTTTGACTGGTGTAGGTCAGCTAAATTTATGAAGCTAGAACCTCCAGTGGTGACACATGAAGCCAAAACAGAAGTGCAAAAACCTGCAGTTCTTTGAGAGTCCACTTACCCAAAGACGCGCCGGACACCACGTTAAAAAGCCTGTTTTTAAAGCAGAAGTAAACACATTAAGAGCATGTTATTTTAAGTTATATTTTTGGCCTTTTTGCCTTTATTTTATAGGACAGCTGAAGAGAGACAGGAAATGTGGGGAGTAGAGAGCGGGGGAAGACATGCAGGAAATGGTCGACAGGCCGGGAATCGCAGCCTCTGTATGTGGGGCGCTTAGACCGCTAGGCCACCAGCGCCCTAGAGCATGGTTTTAAAGCTGTGCATACCTGTTTTGCTGTTTGCAAGGAGACTTACGGTCTGCATCAAACGCCACCTCTTCACATGTGGTCCGATCAAAAGTTATGTTGAGTCAGGATTTCTAATATGGCAGCTCCTATAGTTTGGCTTCAGAACGCCTCTTCAGACACCAATGGGTTCCATCATCACCGAAGAGAGGGAGTTCAATCACCTGTGTTAGAAACAGAACAAACAGACACTTTTATTAAGTTTGGCTTTGAAGAGTTAAGATTTGCACATCGTCTGTGTTGGGGTAGCTTAGGTTAGTGTCGCTTGTTGATTTGATTTGTGAAAGGGAGAAAGGGAAACGTTCTCTAGTTAAGGTCTTTAGTTTGAGGATTCAGTGCCTATAAGTTCCCTCCTCCTTGGCTTACACCCAAAGCACTCAATCTTCCTCTGGCTGACATGTCCTGACTCTGGTGTTCACTTACAGTCCCCAACACCACCCATCACCGTGTCTCCTCACTGTATCTGTTCCTGTCTACTGTTCTTTTGATTTCCTTTTGACTTTAAGTGATTAATTATCTGCTAAATGTTGAATCTGTAGCATGTTATAGAACAGCAGCTATGATTCAAGGGATACTTTAACTTGTGTACTTTAAAGTCTGAGCACACTTAATCAGGTTCATTAATGAAGACACACTCCTGTAGGACCTCCTCAGTAGGGGGTCCTGCTGCAGCTAAGTAGTTTTAAAGACATGGTTGGACCAGGACCACTCACCCCGTACCCGAGCCCCCCCAGTGTGAATATAAACCAACCACTGATGGTTTTTCTGTTGGTACTGTTTGCCTGTGGAGACGTGGTTCTATGTCGTACTCTCCTTTCTTGTTTTACCTCTCTATGGCAGTGGTGTTGCATGAATCCATGTCCCCGTTGTGACTGCTCATCTGATGTGAATCAGCGCCACAGTGTGTTAACCATCACGCTCCGTTTGGTTCCTCGGCGGCGTTCTAATGTGTGTCGTTGTTTTTGGTGTTGCAGGTAAAGACGACGAGTTTCCAAAGAAGCCTCTCGGGCAGCTTCCTCCCGAGGTGACGGTAGACGGGGCGGTCCACGTGGGCAACGGGCAAAGCCACGTCGAGCCTGTTGAACCTCCAAGGGACCCGAGTCCTGTGGCTGAGCGTCAACGAGAGAGTCGTCCCCCCAGCCGGGCGCGCCGCGACTCGCTGGAGAAACCGATCCGCCACCACAAAGCTGAGAGGAGGGATGTTCGCTCCAGGGGGTCTGGGGAGATCCCCAACGAGCATCATAAGCAGTCCAACTCCACCACGCCTGAGCGGGGTACGACGCCAACCTCAGCCCCGACCCCGATACCGCAGCTCAACACCAACGAAAGAAGGAAGCAGCAGATTCATGCCACCGCCAACCACAACTCCAACGCCGCCTCCAGTTCTCACAAGGAGATCACGCCACGCTGGTTCAAACCCTCCGAGACCAAACTGGAAGCAGCTAAAGCGGCGGCGGCCCGGGAGGTCCACCGCGGCAGAGGGGCGTCACCGGCCCCGTCCAGCCCTGAAGACTCTGCTCTTCTTCACCGCCGGCCACGCTCAAAGGGGTTCGTCCCCGGGACCGACAGAGGCTCCAACGCCTCCCAGTACGACAACGTACCGGGGCTACCAGAGCAAGACTTTGAGATCCTAGAGCTTGAGAGACCTCCGTCCAGAATGAGGACCCCACCTTTCAGTGTATCGTCCCAAAATCCAGGCAGTCCTAACCGTGGACCCAGTCATGCAGGTAGCGTTGTTTCGGTTTCATCAGTGCCCAGGATGCCCAAACACCCTGTCCCGCCTCAGTTTTCTCACAACAGTCCAGCGAGGATCCAGGCCGGGTACCCTGGCAACCACAACCAGTACCACACTCCTACACCGCAGCACTCCTCGGGAAGACCCACAGCTGAGGTCCCCATATTACATCCGGCCTATAGCGTGAGCCTGGACCACAGAGGGGAGGACAGACTATATCCTCCACCGACCCGGTTCACCCCGCCCTCTAACGTGGCTTACGGGGAACGAGCGTACGCCACCACCCAAAGACGGAGCAACAGTCCTTCCCCTGAGAAGGCTCTCATGAACAACTCCTACACCACATATCGAAGGCAGGCGCCGCCCAACTCCACCCACAACACCCGACATGCCGCCAGGCCTCCACCCGAGCACGCTCGGCTTCCACCCGAGCACGCCCTGCAGCTGGAAACCCAGGGACGCTCCACCCCTATCTACCTGCAACAGCTCACCTCCACCTCCACCTCACAGGTCTACGCTACGCCGGCAGACTACAGGTTTGAGGGGAATCAGAGAGTCGAAGCGAACCCGCACTATCATCACCCAGAAGGCGGACCCCGGCGGCTCGTTGACGGACTCACGTGGGCTCCAGAGGGTGAGCTGCCCCCTCCTTCCCCGGGTGGGATGCCCCGCTCCCCGAGCTTCCAGCGAGCCCAAATGTCCCCCGTTCAGGAATTCACGTTCCCCGACAACCCCGACACCCTCCTTCACTACAGGACACAGTTCCAGGAGCAGCAGCAGCCGGTCATAATGCAACAGCTCCCCCAGCTGTTCGGAGGACCACACTACAGGCACGCACAGGAGGCGTTCGCCCTGCAGGAGTCCATGCTGCTGTGATCGGAGCGAGTAAGAGACACTGTAAACAAACTGAGGAGTAGTCACTGACACTGTGCTGAAGACGAGCGGATCTGTTAGGGACCTGGTTTTTGTTCTGCTCTGATGTTCTTGATGTGTGAAGTAGGGGAGAACGGGGTTGGCTGTCACACTTTTTACTGTTTTGATGATTGCTCATCATCAACACATCTCTCAATAGTCAGTCCTACATTGAATTGAAGCTTAAGGTGTTGAAATGTGGATCCCTCTCATTTTCCAACTCATAGTAACAAAGAGGCGATTAGCTATCAAAGACACTCCCCATCATGGGGTTGGTTGTCACACACTATGGGGTTGGTTGTCACACTATGGGGATGGTTGTCACACTATGGGGTTGGTTGTCACACACTATGGGGTTGGTTGTCACACACTATGGGGTTGGTTGTCACACACTATGGGGTTGGTTGTCATAATGGTACTTCAATGGGAAAAATCTTTTAAAGAAGGCAGAACTAAATTTGAAAGTTTAATTGCACTGACAAGTGATAGACCTACATAACTTTTAATGCATTTTAACATCAAGTGAGGACCATGACCAGGAAACACATCTTTAGGCCGGCCTATATAACAACATAAAGAACCAAACAAACAGGCCTGACAATAACGGCCGACTCAACTCCACTAGGCTTCATGCAGTCACTGTCTGAGTTACAGTGATGGCAGATGTAGGGTCTGCACACTCCAACTCATTTCACCATGCATGATTTTTAAATACTGCAAGGTGCAATGCTCATGGTGGATTAAGGTGGGGTCAGACTGAGTCTGATCCTGTCTTGGTGTTGGGTCTCTGTGCATAATTTGACATAGAGTGGTCTAGACCTGCTCTGTTTGTAAAAGCATCTTGAGGTAACGTTTGTTGTGATTTGGCGCGATACAAATAAAGATTGATTGAAGATGATTTTGCCCACATGTGACAACCAACCCCAACTGGATTTTTTTGCTAGCATCAAGGCTAGCAACCATTTAACAAGTAGTTAGCTAGCTAATAAGACTCTAAACTATAGCTTCCCCCTCACACTTTGTAAGGGTAACACTTGTTTTGTTATAAACCCATCGTTTAAAAGCCTAGAAGAAAAATACTGAGGAGCTGAATATTTACAATTTGACATGAAAAACACAAAAAGTCCACCGCAAGTTCAGCTGTCTTACTCCAGAGTGAGTGAGCTCTGATGCTAATTCTGGAAATGTGCATACCCCAATTAGAGAGACAGCGCCCTCTGGTGGCGAGGTATATAACGAGTGTGCCAACCAACCCGTGTGACAGCCAACCCCGTTCTCCCCTACTGACCTTTCTGACTGTCACACTGCATCCAAACGTTGCAGGACACGCCAGCCTCTGACGTTTTTACTGATCACTTTAAAAAAAAAAAGAGAGAGAGAGAGAAAAGGAAAAAACTGACTGAAGATTTTATTTTATTTTTGGATGTAAATCATTAACGAGAGGCGACAGTATATATCTTTTAGAGTCTGATATGTACAGTGGATTGTTTGTTAATATGCTGAGTTGTTATCAGTAGCAGGGGAATCATTTTCCATCTTTTATTTTTTATATGTTACTTTCAGATATTTCCATTAGAGATGAATTCACTCTATATGCTTGTGAATGTTTATTTTTCAAAGAGAAGAAATCAAACCATATCCAATGATAGAAATAGAGCGTAGTGATAAAAGCTCACTGTATGTTTGATTTACACTCTGAAGCGCGGCCTCCACTGTAGAAGGAGCGGTTGTTGATTTTTAGTTCTTTCTAGTTTGAGATAATATTGCTTTTTCTGATGAACTGATGTGCAATTAATTTCTCTTTCATGCTTGAAGTACAGTATCTTGGTAAATACGTGTTTTTGAGGCCAGTGTAGTGTTTGATTCACTTCAAACCACTGAGTAGACTCAAGAAATAGAGCTAATTTATGAGGGCTAATAATCTATATTTGTTTGAGACACCATCTGATTTGCTTTGTAACCATAGGTAACGTGTTTTTTTTTAATTGCTGTACTCGAGCACATGCAGCCAGAGATGGATGTGAACTAGTTTCAGTTTGCTTTACTTCATTATGTCTTATTAAACTCAACACTGTCATATCAACTACTGTTTAGCTTCTGGCACTTCTACTGGCAAGCAGTCATCTGGCACACACACACACACACACAGAGGACACACACACACACACAGAGAGAGAGGACATGTCACCATAGTGTGAGTTACACATTTCAACATTTCATCATTCCTTTAATGATGACTCCTCATACTCTGGTTTTGGATCAGAAACAGTATTGTTTACTGTTCATTACATTCCTTAAGTTATCTTTGTTTTTTTTGTTAAACACTAATTGCAGACCATTCTGATACTTTGCTTAATAAAATGAGGTGGGTTGAAAATGTATCCCCGGGCTCTGTCTTTACTTTAAATCCTCAGATTCATCTCCACAGGGTTTACTTCTGCTGCCTGCCTTCACCACTAGTGAGGAAACGCTGCCCCCTAGTGGTGGTAAGTGGGTATGGAGTGAAAAGAAACAAGACAAGTTGGTGAGGAAAGATATGAAGTGTTATAAAATGAGAAGGTTCAATACATGCTGGGTGGATAAAGCATGAGGTACTAGAATTTCAAAATAAAAGCCAGATACTTTAAACTTCCAAACCAATATTAACCCTTAA